>NW_023665504.1:7500-17500 GCF_014743375.2 Drosophila subpulchrella | reverse complement strand
AAAAGCAAACAAATAACAAATTCGAACAAGCAAATCGAAATTATTAAATTTATTTAATATTATTATTATATTGTATATTAAATGCAATTAATTAATAAAACACTGTGTGTATATGGACCATAATATACACGCGTTGCGATATGTATTGTTCATCTCAGTTATGCGCATACATTGGATAATGCAACAACCTAAAATGTACAATGTTGTACCTGATTATTACAGGTTAATGTTTTATATAAATTTCAATATATATCGCTAAAAAAAAGTATTAATACCGTAAATGCCATTTAAAAAATACTTGATATATTATTGGTTATATGAAACTAAGACATTTCGCAGCATTCGTTTTAGGTATAAAAATCAATTTATTGAAGGAATTGATATATGCCAGTAAAATGGTGTATTTTTAATTTCTTTCAATAAAAACATATATGACAAAATTACCAAACCAATATATAAAACTCTAAGCGGTGGATCACTCGGCTCATGGGTCGATGAAGAACGCAGCAAACTGTGCGTCATCGTGTGAACTGCAGGACACATGAACATCGACATTTTGAACGCATATCGCAGTCCATGCTGTTATGTACTTTAATTAATTTTATAGTGCTGCTTGGACTACATATGGTTGAGGGTTGTAAGACTATGCTAATTAAGTTGTTTATATAAATTTATAATGAAATTTTATAAGCATATGGTATATTATTGGATAATAATAATTTAATTATTATATTATTCATAATATTAACAAATATATGAAAAACATTATCTCACATTAGTAAATAATTTGAATGTGAAAAACGAAGAGAAATATTTTCTTTTTCAATCAAATAATACTGAGAAATGTCTAGCATAAAAAATTTATCTAGAATTGTCTCTTATTAAAGATTAGTAAATAGAAAGCCGTTGACAATATTATTATTCTTCGTTGATTCGTTAGACCAAACAAATGCCATACAAATATATAAAATATATAACGAATTTAATAAAATGTTTTATCATTATATATAAAGAATTAATTGCAAAAAAAGTTATACACAACCTCAACTCATATGGGACTACCCCCTGAATTTAAGCATATTAATTAGGGGAGGAAAAGAAACTAACCAGGATTTTCTTAGTAGCGGCGAGCGAAAAGAAATCAGTTCAGCACTAAGTCACTTTGTCTATATGGCAAATGTGAGATGCAGTGTATGGAGCGTCAATATTCTAGTATGAGAAATTAACGATTTAAGTCCTTCTTAAATGAGGCCATTTACCCATAGAGGGTGCCAGGCCCGTATAACGTTAATGATTACTAGATGATGTTTCCAAAGAGTCGTGTTGCTTGATAGTGCAGCACTAAGTGGGTGGTAAACTCCATCTAAAACTAAATATAACCATGAGACCGATAGTAAACAAGTACCGTGAGGGAAAGTTGAAAAGAACTCTGAATAGAGAGTTAAACAGTACGTGAAACTGCTTAGAGGTTAAGCCCGATGAACCTGAATATCCGTTATGGAAAATTCATCATTAAAATTGTAATATTTAAACAATATTATGATAATAGTGTGCATTTTTTCCATATAAGGACATTGTAATCTATTAGCATACAAAATTTATCATAAAATATAACTTATAGTTTATTCAAATTAATTTGCTTGCATTTTAACACAGAATAAATGTTATTAATTTGATAAAGTGCTGATAGATTTATATGAATACAGTGCGTTAATTTTTCGGAATTATATAATGGCATAATTATCATTGATTTTTGTGTTTATTATATGCACTTGTATGATTAACAATGCGAAAGATTCAGGATACCTTCGGGACCCGTCTTGAAACACGGACCAAGGAGTCTAACATATGTGCAAGTTATTGGGATATAAACCTAATAGCGTAATTAACTTGACTAATAATGGGATTAGTTTTTTAACTATTTATAGCTAATTAACACAATCCCGGGGCGTTCTATATAGTTATGTATAATGATATTTATATTATTTATGCCTCTAACTGGAACGTACCTTGAGCATATATGCTGTGACCCGAAAGATGGTGAACTATACTTGATCAGGTTGAAGTCAGGGGAAACCCTGATGGAAGACCGAAACAGTTCTGACGTGCAAATCGATTGTCAGAATTGAGTATAGGGGCGAAAGACCAATCGAACCATCTAGTAGCTGGTTCCTTCCGAAGTTTCCCTCAGGATAGCTGGTGCATTTTAATGTTATATAAAATAATCTTATCTGGTAAAGCGAATGATTAGAGGCCTTAGGGTCGAAACGATCTTAACCTATTCTCAAACTTTAAATGGGTAAGAACCTTAACTTTCTTGATATGAAGTTCAAGGTTATGATATAATGTGCCCAGTGGGCCACTTTTGGTAAGCAGAACTGGCGCTGTGGGATGAACCAAACGTAATGTTACGGTGCCCAAATTAACAACTCATGCAGATACCATGAAAGGCGTTGGTTGCTTAAAACAGCAGGACGGTGATCATGGAAGTCGAAATCCGCTAAGGAGTGTGTAACAACTCACCTGCCGAAGCAACTAGCCCTTAAAATGGATGGCGCTTAAGTTGTATACCTATACATTACCGCTAAAGTAGATGATTTATATTACTTGTGATATAAATTTTGAAACTTTAGTGAGTAGGAAGGTACAATGGTATGCGTAGAAGTGTTTGGCGTAAGCCTGCATGGAGCTGCCATTGGTACAGATCTTGGTGGTAGTAGCAAATAATCGAATGAGACCTTGGAGGACTGAAGTGGAGAAGGGTTTCGTGTGAACAGTGGTTGATCACGAGTTAGTCGGTCCTAAGTTCAAGGCGAAAGCCGAAAATTTTCAAGTAAAACACAAATGCCATACAAATATAATTATATTATATAAATCAAGCTAATTAATATACTTGAATAATTTTGAACGAAAGGGAATACGGTTCCAATTCCGTAACCTGTTGAGTATCCGTTTGTTATTAAATATGGGCCTCGTGCTCATCCTGGCAACAGGAACGACCATAAAGAAGCCGTCGAGAGATATCGGAAGAGTTTTCTTTTCTGTTTTATAGCCGTACTACCATGGAAGTCTTTCGCAGAGAGATATGGTAGATGGGCTAGAAGAGCATGACATATACTGTTGTGTCGATATTTTCTCCTCGGACCTTGAAAATTTATGGTGGGGACACGCAAACTTCTCAACAGGCCGTACCAATATCCGCAGCTGGTCTCCAAGGTGAAGAGTCTCTAGTCGATAGAATAATGTAGGTAAGGGAAGTCGGCAAATTAGATCCGTAACTTCGGGATAAGGATTGGCTCTGAAGATTGAGATAGTCGGGCTTGATTGGGAAACAATAACATGGTTTATGTGCTCGTTCTGGGTAAATAGAGTGTCTGGCATTTATGTTGGTCACTTGTTCCCCGGATAGTTTAGTTACGTAGCCAATTGTGGAACTTTCTTGCTAAAATTTTTAAGAATACTAATTGGGTTAAACCAATTAGTTCTTATTAATTATAACGATTATCAATTAACAATCAATTCAGAACTGGCACGGACTTGGGGAATCCGACTGTCTAATTAAAACAAAGCATTGTGATGGCCCTAGCGGGTGTTGACACAATGTGATTTCTGCCCAGTGCTCTGAATGTCAAAGTGAAGAAATTCAAGTAAGCGCGGGTCAACGGCGGGAGTAACTATGACTCTCTTAAGGTAGCCAAATGCCTCGTCATCTAATTAGTGACGCGCATGAATGGATTAACGAGATTCCTACTGTCCCTATCTACTATCTAGCGAAACCACAGCCAAGGGAACGGGCTTGGAATAATTAGCGGGGAAAGAAGACCCTTTTGAGCTTGACTCTAATCTGGCAGTGTAAGGAGACATAAGAGGTGTAGAATAAGTGGGAGATATTAGACTTCGGTTTGGTATCGCCAATGAAATACCACTACTCTTATTGTTTCCTTACTTACTTGATTAAATGGAACGTGTATCATTTCCTAGCCATTATACGGATATATTTATTATATCTTATGGTATTGGGTTTTGATGCAAGCTTCTTGATCAAAGTATCACGAGTTTGTTATATAATCGCAAACAAATTCTTTAATAAAACGGTGCATTTATGTATTTTTGATTTGAAAATTTGGTATAACTCCAATTACTCAGGTATGATCCAATTCAAGGACATTGCCAGGTAGGGAGTTTGACTGGGGCGGTACATCTCTCAAATAATAACGGAGGTGTCCCAAGGCCAGCTCAGTGCGGACAGAAACCACACATAGAGCAAAAGGGCAAATGCTGACTTGATCTCGGTGTTCAGTACACACAGGGACAGCAAAAGCTCGGCCTATCGATCCTTTTGGTTTAAAGAGTTTTTAACAAGAGGTGTCAGAAAAGTTACCATAGGGATAACTGGCTTGTGGCGGCCAAGCGTTCATAGCGACGTCGCTTTTTGATCCTTCGATGTCGGCTCTTCCTATCATTGTGAAGCAAAATTCACCAAGCGTTGGATTGTTCACCCATGCAAGGGAACGTGAGCTGGGTTTAGACCGTCGTGAGACAGGTTAGTTTTACCCTACTAATGACAAAACGTTGTTGCGACAGCATTCCTGCGTAGTACGAGAGGAACCGCAGGTACGGACCAATGGCACAATACTTGTTCGAGCGAACAGTGGTATGACGCTACGTCCGTTGGATTATGCCTGAACGCCTCTAAGGTCGTATCCGTGCTGGACTGCAATGATAAATAAGGGGCAATTTGCATTGTATGGCTTCTAAACCATTTAAAGTTTATAATTTACTTTATAAACGACAATGGATGTGATGCCAATGTAATTTGTAACATAGTAAATTGGGAGGATCTTTGATCACCTGATGCCGCGCTAGTTACATATAAAAGCATTATTTAATACAATGACAAAGCCTAGAATCAATTGTAAACGACTTTTGTAACAGGCAAGGTGTTGTAAGTGGTTGAGCAGCTGCCATACTGCGATCCACTGAAGCTTATCCTTTGCTTGATGATTCGATAATAAAGATGTTGCAAGCGGGCATAATCATTATGCTTGCTTGCAGCATCGCACGCCACTTTGTTTGTGGTGTGTAAGGTAGGGAAGAAGAAATATAAAAGACCTAAATTGGAAACATCAATATATAAGTAAATATTGAACAAACAAAATGTATCGTCATCTTATTAGTGACGCGATGATAAAGTGGCAAACATATTCCATGTATAAATATTCCTATGGTATTAAAATTCAAGTAAAGAGGACATATATAAAAGTTTGTATATATGGTTCATTCAATGGTAGCAGCGGTTGGTTGGTTGGTGTCTGCTCCTCTTATTGTTCAAAACTTATGTTATGGTAGCAAGTCTATATCGTCATATTATTAGTGACGCGAAAAAGTAGTGGCAAAACATATTCCATGTATAAATAAATATTCCTATGGTATTGAAATTCAAGTAAAGAGGCCATTCAAGTAAAGAGGACTTATATAAATATAAGTATATATAATGGTAGCAGCGCGGTTGGTTGGTTGGTGTGTCTGCTCCTCTTATTGTTCAAAACTTATGTTATGGTAGCAAGACTGTATCGTCATATTATTAGTGACGCGAAAAAGTAGTGGCAAAACATATTCCATGTATAAATATTCCTATGGTATTGAAATTCAACTAAAGAGGACATATAAAATTACTATCAATGGTAGCAGTGGTTGGTTGGTTGGTGGTTGGTTGGCGGCTGCTCCTATTATTGTTCAAGACTTATGTTATGGTAGCAAGTCTGTATCGTCATATTAATTATTAGTGACGCGAAAAAGTAGTGGAAATCATATTCCATGTATAAATAGATTCCTATGGTAATGAAATTTTCAAGTAAAGAGAGGACCATTCAAGTAAGAGGACATATAAAAAGTAAGTATATGTTCCTCCAATGGTAGCAGTGGTTGGTTGGTTGGCGGCTGATCCTCTTATTGTTCAAAACTTATTTTATCAATATGAGTTTGGCAATACAATAAAGAAGACCAATCTAATCCATATAAAACTAAATGTATTATATGGATATGCTTAGGAAACCCATATATTCATAAAAAAAAATTATGTATAGAAAATTATACATATATCTTTTATATAAATGAATCGTATGGATATCGCCTTATGGTAGGTATAATAACTTTTTAAGGCATAATAATGTATAATATAGAAAATATACATTGAAATATAAATGCATTTTTATAGATATGGCGGCATATAAGTGCCATATACACAAGAATAAATAATAGAATTTACCAATATATAATTAAAATGAGATATATAAACCTAGTGAGGGGCTGCACTAGTATATGAATCGTATGGATATGGCTTATAGGTATAATACCTATAAGGCATAATAATGTATAATATAATAAATATAAATTAAGATATGAATGAATTATATAAATATGGCATAGAAATGCCATATACATACATAAGAATAAATGGTAGAATTTACCCATATATCACTGAAACACGATATATAAACCTAATGATAGCTGGCACTAGTACTGTAAACATGCACGCAATAGTGCGTGGGGTAAAAAACTACTATAGGGAGGTGGTCGTTGGCGGGCCCCTCCTCGTATTGGTCAAAACTTATGTTATGCATATGAATTTGTCAATACTATATAGAACGCCAAGCATATCCATATAAACTATGGATATGCATAGAAATCCATACAAAAGTAAAAAAAAATTATGTATAGAAAAATATACATATATTTATATAAGTGAATCGTATGGATATGGCTTATAGGTATAATACCTATAAGGCATAATAATGTATAACAAGTAAATATACATTGAAATGTGAATGCATTGTATGGATATGGCATATAAATGCCATATATATAGAAATAAATTGTATATCAATGATATAACAATTATAAACCTAGTGAGGGGCGGCACTAGTGAATGAATCGTATGGATATGGCTTATAGGTATAATACCTATAAGGCATAATAATGTATAATATAATAAATATACATTAAGATATGAATGGATTGTATAAATATGGCATAGAAATGCCATATACATAAGAATAAATGGTAGAATTTACCCATATATCACTGAAACACGATATATAAACCTAGTGATAGCTGGCACTAGTACTGTAAACAGGCACGCAATAGTGCGTGGGGTAAAAAACTACTATAGGGAGGTGGTCGTTGGCGGGCCCCTCCTCGTATTGGTCAAAACTTATGTTATGCATATGAATTTGTCAATACTATATAGAACGCCAAGCATATCCATATAAACTATGGATATGCATAGAAATCCATACAAAAGTAAAAAAAAATTATGTATAGAAAAATATACATATATTTATATAAGTGAATCGTATGGATATGGCTTATAGGTATAATACCTATAAGGCATAATAATGTATAACAAGTAAATATACATTGAAATGTGAATGCATTGTATGGATATGGCATATAAATGCCATATATATAGAAATAAATTGTATATCAATGATATAACAATTATAAACCTAGTGAGGGGCGGCACTAGTGAATGAATCGTATGGATATGGCTTATAGGTATAATACCTATAAGGCATAATAATGTATAATATAATAAATATACATTAAGATATGAATGGATTGTATAAATATGGCATAGAAATGCCATATACATAAGAATAAATGGTAGAATTTACCCATATATCACTGAAACACGATATATAAACCTAGTGATAGCTGGCACTAGTACTGTAAACAGGCACGCAATAGTGCGTGGGGTAAAAAACTACTATAGGGAGGTGGTCGTTGGCGGGCCCCTCCTCGTATTGGTCAAAACTTATGTTATGCATATGAATTTGTCAATACTATATAGAACGCCAAGCATATCCATATAAACTATGGATATGCATAGAAAACCATACAAAAGTAAAAAAAAATTATGTATAGAAAAATATACATATATTTATATAAGTGAATCGTATGGATATGGCTTATAGGTATAATACCTATAAGGCATAATAATGTATAACAAGTAAATATACATTGAAATGTGAATGCATTGTATGGATATGGCATATAAATGCCATATATATAGAAATAAATTGTATATCAATGATATAACAATTATAAACCTAGTGAGGGGCGGCACTAGTGAATGAATCGTATGGATATGGCTTATAGGTATAATACCTATAAGGCATAATAATGTATAATATAATAAATATACATTAAGATATGAATGGATTGTATAAATATGGCATAGAAATGCCATATACATAAGAATAAATGGTAGAATTTACCCATATATCACTGAAACACGATATATAAACCTAGTGATAGCTGGCACTAGTACTGTAAACAGGCACGCAATAGTGCGTGGGGTAAAAAACTACTATAGGGAGGTGGTCGTTGGCGGGCCCCTCCTCGTATTGGTCAAAACTTATGTTATGCATATGAATTTGTCAATACTATATAGAACGCCAAGCATATCCATATAAACTATGGATATGCATAGAAAACCATACAAAAGTAAAAAAAAATTATGTATAGAAAAATATACATATATTTATATAAGTGAATCGTATGGATATGGCTTATAGGTATAATACCTATAAGGCATAATAATGTATAACAAGTAAATATACATTGAAATGTGAATGCATTGTATGGATATGGCATATAAATGCCATATATATAGAAATAAATTGTATATCAATGATATAACAATTATAAACCTAGTGAGGGGCGGCACTAGTGAATGAATCGTATGGATATGGCTTATAGGTATAATACCTATAAGGCATAATAATGTATAATATAATAAATATACATTAAGATATGAATGGATTGTATAAATATGGCATAGAAATGCCATATACATAAGAATAAATGGTAGAATTTACCCATATATCACTGAAACACGATATATAAACCTAGTGATAGCTGGCACTAGTACTGTAAACAGGCACGCAATAGTGCGTGGGGTAAAAAACTACTATAGGGAGGTGGTCGTTGGCGGGCCCCTCCTCGTATTGGTCAAAACTTATGTTATGCATATGAATTTGTCAATACTATATAGAACGCCAAGCATATCCATATAAACTATGGATATGCATAGAAACCATACAAAAGTAAAAAAAAATTATGTATAGAAAAAAATATACATATATTTATATAAGTGAATCGTATGGATATGGCTTATAGGTATAATACCTATAAGGCATAATAATGTATAACAAGTAAATATACATTGAAATGTGAATGCATTGTATGGATATGGCATATAAATGCCATATATATAGAAATAAATTGTATATCAATGATATAACAATTATAAACCTAGTGAGGGGCGGCACTAGTGAATGAATCGTATGGATATGGCTTATAGGTATAATACCTATAAGGCATAATAATGTATAATATAATAAATATACATTAAGATATGAATGGATTGTATAAATATGGCATAGAAATGCCATATACATAAGAATAAATGGTAGAATTTACCCATATATCACTGAAACACGATATATAAACCTAGTGATAGCTGGCACTAGTACTGTAAACAGGCACGCAATAGTGCGTGGGGTAAAAAACTACTATAGGGAGGTGGTCGTTGGCGGGCCCCTCCTCGTATTGGTCAAAACTTATGTTATGCATATGAATTTGTCAATACTATATAGAACGCCAAGCATATCCATATAAACTATGGATATGCATAGAAATCCATACAAAATAAAAAAAAATTATGTATAGAAAATATACATATATTTATATAGTGAATCGTATGGATATGGCTTATAGGTATAATACCTATAAGGCATAATAATGTATAACAAGTAAATATACATTGAAATGTGAATGCATTGTATGGATATGGCATATAAATGCCATATATATAGAAATAAATTGTATATCAATGATATAACAATTATAAACCTAGTGAGGGGCGGCACTAGTGAATGAATCGTATGGATATGGCTTATAGGTATAATACCTATAAGGCATAATAATGTATAAT
>NW_023665504.1:0-2500 GCF_014743375.2 Drosophila subpulchrella | reverse complement strand
TGAGAAATTAACGATTTAAGTCCTTCTTAAATGAGGCCATTTACCCATAGAGGGTGCCAGGCCCGTATAACGTTAATGATTACTAGATGATGTTTCCAAAGAGTCGTGTTGCTTGATAGTGCAGCACTAAGTGGGTGGTAAACTCCATCTAAAACTAAATATAACCATGAGACCGATAGTAAACAAGTACCGTGAGGGAAAGTTGAAAAGAACTCTGAATAGAGAGTTAAACAGTACGTGAAACTGCTTAGAGGTTAAGCCCGATGAACCTGAATATCCGTTATGGAAAATTCATCATTAAAATTGTAATATTTAAACAATATTATGATAATAGTGTGCATTTTTTCCATATAAGGACATTGTAATCTATTAGCATACAAAATTTATCATAAAATATAACTTATAGTTTATTCAAATTAATTTGCTTGCATTTTAACACAGAATAAATGTTATTAATTTGATAAAGTGCTGATAGATTTATATGAATACAGTGCGTTAATTTTTCGGAATTATATAATGGCATAATTATCATTGATTTTTGTGTTTATTATATGCACTTGTATGATTAACAATGCGAAAGATTCAGGATACCTTCGGGACCCGTCTTGAAACACGGACCAAGGAGTCTAACATATGTGCAAGTTATTGGGATATAAACCTAATAGCGTAATTAACTTGACTAATAATGGGATTAGTTTTTTAACTATTTATAGCTAATTAACACAATCCCGGGGCGTTCTATATAGTTATGTATAATGATATTTATATTATTTATGCCTCTAACTGGAACGTACCTTGAGCATATATGCTGTGACCCGAAAGATGGTGAACTATACTTGATCAGGTTGAAGTCAGGGGAAACCCTGATGGAAGACCGAAACAGTTCTGACGTGCAAATCGATTGTCAGAATTGAGTATAGGGGCGAAAGACCAATCGAACCATCTAGTAGCTGGTTCCTTCCGAAGTTTCCCTCAGGATAGCTGGTGCATTTTAATGTTATATAAAATAATCTTATCTGGTAAAGCGAATGATTAGAGGCCTTAGGGTCGAAACGATCTTAACCTATTCTCAAACTTTAAATGGGTAAGAACCTTAACTTTCTTGATATGAAGTTCAAGGTTATGATATAATGTGCCCAGTGGGCCACTTTTGGTAAGCAGAACTGGCGCTGTGGGATGAACCAAACGTAATGTTACGGTGCCCAAATTAACAACTCATGCAGATACCATGAAAGGCGTTGGTTGCTTAAAACAGCAGGACGGTGATCATGGAAGTCGAAATCCGCTAAGGAGTGTGTAACAACTCACCTGCCGAAGCAACTAGCCCTTAAAATGGATGGCGCTTAAGTTGTATACCTATACATTACCGCTAAAGTAGATGATTTATATTACTTGTGATATAAATTTTGAAACTTTAGTGAGTAGGAAGGTACAATGGTATGCGTAGAAGTGTTTGGCGTAAGCCTGCATGGAGCTGCCATTGGTACAGATCTTGGTGGTAGTAGCAAATAATCGAATGAGACCTTGGAGGACTGAAGTGGAGAAGGGTTTCGTGTGAACAGTGGTTGATCACGAGTTAGTCGGTCCTAAGTTCAAGGCGAAAGCCGAAAATTTTCAAGTAAAACACAAATGCCATACAAATATAATTATATTATATAAATCAAGCTAATTAATATACTTGAATAATTTTGAACGAAAGGGAATACGGTTCCAATTCCGTAACCTGTTGAGTATCCGTTTGTTATTAAATATGGGCCTCGTGCTCATCCTGGCAACAGGAACGACCATAAAGAAGCCGTCGAGAGATATCGGAAGAGTTTTCTTTTCTGTTTTATAGCCGTACTACCATGGAAGTCTTTCGCAGAGAGATATGGTAGATGGGCTAGAAGAGCATGACATATACTGTTGTGTCGATATTTTCTCCTCGGACCTTGAAAATTTATGGTGGGGACACGCAAACTTCTCAACAGGCCGTACCAATATCCGCAGCTGGTCTCCAAGGTGAAGAGTCTCTAGTCGATAGAATAATGTAGGTAAGGGAAGTCGGCAAATTAGATCCGTAACTTCGGGATAAGGATTGGCTCTGAAGATTGAGATAGTCGGGCTTGATTGGGAAACAATAACATGGTTTATGTGCTCGTTCTGGGTAAATAGAGTGTCTGGCATTTATGTTGGTCACTTGTTCCCCGGATAGTTTAGTTACGTAGCCAATTGTGGAACTTTCTTGCTAAAATTTTTAAGAATACTAATTGGGTTAAACCAATTAGTTCTTATTAATTATAACGATTATCAATTAACAATCAATTCAGAACTGGCACGGACTTGGGGAATCCGACTGTCTAATTAAAACAAAGCATTGTGATGGCCCTAGCGGGTGTTGACACAATGTGATTTCTGCCCAGTGCTCTGAATGTCAAAGTGAAGAAATTCAAGTAAGCGCGGGTCAACGGCGGGAGTAACTATGACTCTCTTAAGGCAATGCGACCGCAAGACTTTCGTC
>NW_023665503.1:160000-161264 GCF_014743375.2 Drosophila subpulchrella | reverse complement strand
GGACAGGACAGACAGAGACAGACAGACAGACAGACAGAACAGACAGACAGACAGACAGACAGACAGACAGAAGACAGACCAGACAGACAGACAGACAGACAGACAGACAGACAGACAGACAGACAGACAGACAGACAGACAGACAGACAGACAGACAGACAGACAGACAGACAGACAGACAGACAGACAGACAGACAGACAGACAGACAGACAGACAGACAGACAGACAGAAAGACAGACAGGACAGACAGACAGACAGACAGACAGACAGACAGACAGACAGACAGACAGACAGACAGACAGACAGACAGACAGACAGACAGACAGACAGACAGACAGACAGACAGACAGACAGACAGACAGACAGACAGACAGACAGACAGACAGACAGACAGACAGGACAGACAGACAGACAGACAGGACAGACAGACAGACAGACAGACAGACAGACAGACAGACAGACAGACAGACAAGACAGAACAGACAGACAGACAGACAGACAGACAGACAGACAGACAGACAGACAGACAGACAGACAGACAGACAGACAGACAGACAGACAGACAGACAGACAGACAGACAGACAGACAGACAGACAGACAGACAGACAGACAGACAGACAGACAGACAGACAGACAGACAGACAGACAGACAGACAGACAGACAGACAGACAGACAGACAGACAGACAGACAGACAGACAGACAGACAGACAGACAGAACAAGACAGAAAGACAGACAGACAGACAGACAGACAGACAGACAGACAGACAGACAGACAGACAGACAGACAGACAGACAGACAGACAGACAGACAGACCGACAGACAGGACAGACAGACAGACAGACAGACAGACAGACAGACAGACAGACAGACAGACAGACAGACAGACAGACAGACAGACAGACAGACAGACAGACAGACAGACAGACAGACAGACAGACAGACAGACAGACAGACAGACAGACAGACAGACAGACAGACAGACAGGACAGACAGACAGACAGACAGCACAGACAGGACAGAACAGATCAGGGACCTCCCCCCGTCCCAGACATGACAGACGACAGACAGAAGACAGACAGACAGACAGACAGACAGACAGACAGACAGACAGACAGACAGACAGACAGACAGACAGGACAGACAGACAGACAGACAGACAGACAGACAGGACAGACAGACAGACAGACAGGACAGGACAGACAGACAGGACAGACAGACAGACAGACAGACAGACAGACAGAACAGACAGACAGACAGA
>NW_023665503.1:17500-150000 GCF_014743375.2 Drosophila subpulchrella | reverse complement strand
CAGACAGACAGACAGACAGACAGACAGACAGACAGACAGACAGACAGACAGACAGACAGACAGACAGACAGACAGACAGACAGACAGACAGACAGACAGACAGACAGACAGACAGACAGACAGACAGACAGACAGACAGACAGACAGACAGACAGACAGACAGACAGACAGACAGACAGACAGACAGACAGACAGACAGACAGACAGACAGACAGACAGACAGACAGACAGACAGACAGACAGACAGACAGACAGACAGACAGACAGACAGACAGACAGACAGACAGACAGACAGACAGACAGACAGGACAGACAGACAGACAGACAGACAGACAGACAGACAGACAGACAGACAGACAGACAGACAGACAGACAGACAGACAGACAGACAGACAGACAGACAGACAGACAGACAGACAGACAGACAGACAGACAGACAGACAGACAGACAGACAGACAGACAGACAGACAGACAGACAGACAGACAGACAGACAGACAGACAGACAGACAGACAGACAGACAGACAGACAGACAGACAGACAGACAGACAGACAGACAGACAGACAGACAGACAGACAGACAGACAGACAGACAGACAGACAGACAGACAGACAGACAGACAGACAGACAGACAGACAGACAGACAGACAGACAGACAGACAGACAGACAGACAGACAGACAGACAGACAGACAGACAGACAGACAGACAGACAGACAGACAGACAGACAGACAGACAGACAGACAGACAGACAGACAGACAGACAGACAGACAGACAGACAGACAGACAGACAGACAGACAGACAGACAGACAGACAGACAGACAGACAGACAGACAGACAGACAGACAGACAGACAGACAGACAGACAGACAGACAGACAGACAGACAGACAGACAGACAGACAGACAGACAGACAGACAGACAGACAGACAGACAGACAGACAGACAGACAGACAGACAGACAGACAGGACAGACAGACAGACAGACAGACAGACAGACAGACAGACAGACAGACAGACAGACAGACAGACAGACAGACAGACAGACAGACAGACAGACAGACAGACAGACAGACAGACAGACAGACAGACAGACAGACAGACAGACAGACAGACAGACAGACAGACAGACAGACAGACAGACAGACAGACAGACAGACAGACAGACAGACAGACAGACAGACAGACAGACAGACAGACAGACAGACAGACAGACAGACAGACAGACAGACAGACAGACAGACAGACAGACAGACAGACAGACAGACAGACAGACAGACAGACAGACAGACAGACAGACAGGACAGACAGACAGACAGACAGACAGACAGACAGACAGACAGACAGACAGACAGACAGACAGACAGACAGACAGACAGACAGACAGACAGACAGACAGACAGACAGACAGACAGACAGACAGACAGACAGACAGACAGACAGACAGACAGACAGACAGACAGACAGACAGACAGACAGACAGACAGACAGACAGACAGACAGACAGACAGACAGACAGACAGACAGACAGACAGACAGACAGACAGACAGACAGACAGACAGACAGACAGACAGACAGACAGACAGACAGACAGACAGACAGACAGACAGACAGACAGACAGACAGACAGACAGACAGACAGACAGACAGACAGACAGACAGACAGACAGACAGACAGACAGACAGACAGACAGACAGACAGACAGACAGACAGACAGACAGACAGACAGACAGACAGACAGACAGACAGACAGACAGACAGACAGACAGACAGACAGACAGACAGACAGACAGACAGACAGACAGACAGACAGACAGACAGACAGACAGACAGACAGACAGACAGACAGACAGACAGACAGACAGACAGACAGACAGACAGACAGACAGACAGACAGACAGACAGACAGACAGACAGACAGACAGACAGACAGACAGACAGACAGACAGACAGACAGACAGACAGACAGACAGACAGACAGACAGACAGACAGACAGACAGACAGACAGACAGACAGACAGACAGACAGACAGACAGACAGACAGACAGACAGACAGACAGACAGACAGACAGACAGACAGACAGACAGACAGACAGACAGACAGACAGACAGACAGACAGACAGACAGACAGACAGACAGACAGACAGACAGACAGGACAGACAGACAGACAGACAGACAGACAGACAGGACAGACAGACAGACAGACAGACAGACAGACAGACAGACAGACAGACAGACAGACAGACAGACAGACAGACAGACAGACAGACAGACAGACAGACAGACAGACAGACAGACAGACAGACAGACAGACAGACAGACAGACAGACAGACAGACAGACAGACAGACAGACAGACAGACAGACAGACAGACAGACAGACAGACAGACAGACAGACAGACAGACAGACAGACAGACAGACAGACAGACAGACAGACAGACAGACAGACAGACAGACAGACAGACAGACAGACAGGACAGACAGACAGACAGACAGACAGACAGACAGACAGACAGACAGACAGACAGACAGACAGACAGACAGACAGACAGACAGACAGACAGACAGACAGACAGACAGACAGACAGACAGACAGACAGACAGACAGACAGACAGACAGACAGACAGACAGACAGACAGACAGACAGACAGACAGACAGACAGACAGACAGACAGACAGACAGACAGACAGACAGACAGACAGACAGACAGACAGACAGACAGACAGACAGACAGACAGACAGACAGACAGACAGACAGACAGACAGACAGACAGACAGACAGACAGACAGACAGACAGACAGACAGACAGACAGACAGACAGACAGACAGACAGACAGACAGACAGACAGACAGACAGACAGACAGACAGACAGACAGGACAGACAGACAGACAGACAGACAGACAGACAGACAGACAGACAGACAGACAGACAGACAGACAGACAGACAGACAGACAGACAGACAGACAGACAGACAGACAGACAGACAGACAGACAGACAGACAGACAGACAGACAGACAGACAGACAGACAGACAGACAGACAGACAGACAGACAGACAGACAGACAGACAGACAGACAGACAGACAGACAGACAGACAGACAGACAGACAGACAGACAGACAGACAGACAGACAGACAGACAGACAGACAGACAGACAGACAGACAGACAGGACAGACAGACAGACAGACAGACAGACAGACAGACAGACAGACAGACAGACAGACAGACAGACAGACAGACAGACAGACAGACAGACAGACAGACAGACAGACAGACAGACAGACAGACAGACAGACAGACAGACAGACAGACAGACAGACAGACAGACAGACAGACAGACAGACAGACAGACAGACAGACAGACAGACAGACAGACAGACAGACAGACAGACAGACAGACAGACAGACAGACAGACAGACAGACAGACAGACAGACAGACAGACAGACAGACAGACAGACAGACAGACAGACAGACAGACAGACAGACAGACAGACAGACAGACAGGACAGACAGACAGACAGACAGACAGACAGACAGACAGACAGACAGACAGACAGACAGACAGACAGACAGACAGACAGACAGACAGACAGACAGACAGACAGACAGACAGACAGACAGACAGACAGACAGACAGACAGACAGACAGACAGACAGACAGACAGACAGACAGACAGACAGACAGACAGACAGACAGACAGACAGACAGACAGACAGACAGACAGACAGACAGACAGACAGACAGACAGACAGACAGACAGACAGACAGACAGACAGACAGACAGACAGACAGACAGACAGACAGACAGACAGACAGACAGACAGACAGACAGACAGACAGACAGACAGACAGACAGACAGACAGACAGACAGACAGACAGACAGACAGACAGACAGACAGACAGACAGACAGACAGACAAGCAGACAGACAGACAGACAGACAGACAGACAGACAGACAGACAGACAGACAGACAGACAGACAGACAGACAGACAGACAGACAGACAGACAGACAGACAGACAGACAGACAGACAGACAGACAGACAGACAGACAGACAGACAGACAGACAGACAGACAGACAGACAGACAGACAGACAGACAGACAGACAGACAGACAGACAGACAGACAGACAGACAGACAGACAGACAGACAGACAGACAGACAGACAGACAGACAGACAGACAGACAGACAGACAGACAGACAGACAGACAGACAGACAGACAGACAGACAGACAGACAGACAGACAGACAGACAGACAGACAGACAGACAGACAGACAGACAGACAGACAGACAGACAGACAGACAGACAGACAGACAGACAGACAGACAGACAGACAGACAGACAGACAGACAGACAGACAGACAGACAGACAGACAGACAGACAGACAGACAGACAGACAGACAGACAGACAGACAGACAGACAGACAGACAGACAGACAGACAGACAGACAGACAGACAGACAGACAGACAGACAGACAGACAGACAGACAGACAAGGATGCCTACCTAATGGCCCACATAAACTACATCCTAAATCAACTAAGAGAAGCGCGGAACATCAGCAGTTTTGACCTGAAGGATGGATACCGCTTGATGAAAATAGCAGGCAAGGTAATTCCGATCGAACTCCTCTCGGCTTCGGCAGGTATTCATCGGGTTTCGGACCAAGTAATTTGCCCCGAGATGTCACCTCACGCTTTCGCCTACAAGGATGACATACTAGTGATCGGTCGCAAGCGTGAAGAACACAAGAAAAAACTAAAAGAAATGATCCGGCGTCTAAAAGCATACCTTAGGCTAAACCAAAAATATGCCAATTCTTTTAGAAGTAACTGCTGTACCTGGGACATCGAGTGACTACCGAGGGAATAGGAACAGATCCGAAAAAAGTAGCCGCCATCGCTGAACTGGAACCGTCCTCGACCGTAAAAGAACTCCGGCGATACATAGGAGTATCGTCATGGTACCGCCCATTGTTACCAGATTTTGTAAGAATCGTCAAACTCCTGAATGACCTGCTACGCAAAGGCAGCAAGTGGAAGTGGTCACCGGAGCACCAGGAAGTAAAGGCAAGGCTCGTGGCAGAGTCAGTACTAGCATGCCAGGACTTCAGTACAACTTTCACCCAACAGTCAGGCACCTGCGACTACGGCATCGGAGACATACTGACCCGGGACACCGAAAAGGGTGCAGCATCGAAATCCCTTCAAGAAGGATCGCCCTGGAGTTACAGCAGTACTACTTCAAGATAGCGTACAGAAAGGGTCGGTTAAACGTGGTAGCCGACGCTTTGTGAAGACAACCACTACCAGATATGCTACGAGGACTTAAGGAGGCAACGGCGACAATAGCTTCAGGAGGACCGAGGATATGGGCGAAAAGATAAGGACCCAACCGAAGAAGTACCAGGACTATGTGATGGATAGAGAGACACTGTACGAAAACATACCACACCGAGTAGGCAGTGAAGACGTCGCGTCATGGAAGATGTGCGTCCCAAAGTCGCTACGAGAAACAGTGTTGAGGGAAAAACACGACGCGCCACCGTCGGGACACATAGGAAGCCGGAGGACAATTTCTCGGTTGGCAGCCCGAAACTACTGGCCAGGCATGCAGAGAGACGCCTGAGCCCATGTTAGAAAATGCCAGACTTGTATGCGGCTTAATCCCAATCCCTACCCTTACCAAGATCTAAGCACGGGAACCAAATGCTGCTAGTCATGATAGACAGATTTTCGAAATGGACGGAACTGGTGCCCCTGCGCAGTGGGACAGCAGAGTCGCTCAAGAAGGCGTTTAGGGAGCGCATACTCGCTAGGTACGGGGTCCCGAAAGTGGTCATAACGGAAAACGGAGTACAGTTTGCAATCCGTATTTTTAAAAATTTCCTGGCTGAGATGGGTATCAGTCAACAATTCACCGCACCATACACACCACAAGAGAATCGAACCGAACGAGCGAACAGAACAGACAAGACCATGATTGCGCAATTCGCAGGGCAGGACCAGAGAAACTGGGACGAGAAGTGGCCGGAGACTCCACCGGAGAGAATCCACCGGCAATACACCGGCGTTTCTTACCCAGGGCAGGGAGCCACGGCTACCCAGAAGCCTATATGATAAGGAAACCCTAGCCACTGGACGAGCTACGGAGACCCCTGAGGAAAACGCTAACAAGCTGAGGGAAGTGTTTGAGATCGTACGGCGAAATATGAAAAAGGCATCCCAGGACCAAGCCAGACACTATAATCTGAAAAGGAGGCAATGGACGCCAGCGGTGGGCGAATTAGTATGGGCCAAGGAACATCACCTATCCAAAGCGGCCGAAGGGTTCGCTGAAAAACTAGCCCCGAGGTACAATGGCTCTTACCAGGTTACTAGTATGCGCGGAGGGAGGAAAACAACATAAGTCGCGCAATCCAGACACACACAGTAGCATCCGGAGATTCTATACGAAATGCGCCGGAAGAGCTCGTCTAGTTGTTACCCGAGGAAAGGGGAAGGACGGTGCAAAATCAGATCTACACCATATCCAGCTTGTCCCAAAAGACAGAAACACGCATCGCACCAACAGTATATAGAAAAAAAGCACGGACAAGCCCTGGAATGAAAGAGAAGTAAATGCCAGTTCAACCAAAAGTGCAACTCACCACGGGCAGAAAAGCCCTGGGGCCATTGGACCTAAGATTAAGGACAACGAACGGCATAGGCTGGTGGGAGCTGAGAGAAAAATGGAAAAGAAAGACAAATCAACCAAAAGCTGTACGGGCAGAATCAATGCACTATGGGGAATTTGACCACTTTTTTTGGCCAAAACCCATTTTTTAAAAGTCGTTAAAAATAGGTTTTGTTTATAAGAATGCATCAGGATAACATCAATATCTAATGTTACTAACAGAAAAGCTTAACATTGCGCACCACTGTTAGCTCGGTTAGCATAAAAGTGCCCATTTGCGCACTTTCTTACAAATTTAGCTTTAAACGCCTCTACCTAATATAGTATGTTTCTCGCATTTTTGTCTGGTAAATGCCAGTTCGATGATATCTTAAGAGAAACAGTGTGCAATTATACTTCTTATTAAATAACGATTATTTTAAAATTAGTTAACAACATAATTTCACTTACTTAACGTTGATATAAAGGACTTTAGTATTTTTGTTATGAATTATAATGATAACAAAACAATAAATTACAATTTCACATAAAAAATGGCAAACAAAAAACGCCAACATCTTTTTTTAATTCAGTGTGGTCTTTTATAAAAAAAATAACAAATAACAATTTCTTTATTTAATTGACAAGAAAAAAAAAATTGTATCTTAAAAATAAGGCGGGACCACGCTTATTTTTTTTAAAATTACTTCCTTTAAATTTTATATAATCATTTTAAAAGTCAAAACTTTTAAATGTTCCTTCGTTTTTAAGTTATTAATTAATGCCACAAAAAGTGTGCAAATCCCCCATAGTGCAATGTTGCCAATTCACCATTGTAGGCGGTCAATTGTCACTGGACGATAGTGGTGATCGATAGGCGCGCAAGAAATACTGGAAATATCTGAAAAAGGTGAAAATATCGCAGCGAGCAGGTGGCAACGCTTCACCGTCGGTATCGATAGTCGATGAAAACTCGATCACGCACGGATGATGTGACCGAACGGAACAACCATTGCTCCTTTCCATGGGACGCAGCAATGAGCAGCGAGTTGAGAATCGATAGCCCATGAGTATAGATGCCCCAGTGGAAACATGGGAAATATCGGCGCGGGAGATTTGAAGTTGCTACGAGGTTGACGACGAACTCAATGGAGCTAAAAGCGTCGAGGGAGCATTGAGGGAGCAACGAGAGAGAGCCCGGGGAATTGGCAGGAGCATCGCAAGGGCTCGAAGGCTAGGTTATGCAAGGAAACGCCGGAGAGTAGGAACGAGCTTTTAAATTTTTCCCGAAGTAAGGGGGGAATATGAGGAGTAGAGTAACTCCCCATAAATCTCAGCAGCAGCAGCGGCGAGAAGCTGTTGGAGAAGAAGAGTGTTTGGAGACCAAGGTTGGAGAAGAAGAGCGTTTGGAGACCAAAGTGAGAGAAAAAGAGAGTTTGGAGAGCGTGGAGACTTGGCGGGCAGAGCAAGAGTGCCGTGTGCAAAGGGGAATAACGGAACTCCACCGGACTTTGGACTCTGCCGTGAACTTATGACCGGTAGAAGAAGTGCAACCTCTTGGCAGCGGAGCGGCACACAGGCGGTCCCTATGCATCACGGGGACCAGCGGGCTGGCAACATTAGGCAGAACCTCGGTTGGAAGCTGTGCGTAAAGGACAAGAGGGTCATCAGGAATCTCCGAATTGAGACACAGTTGGCTGAGGTCCTGAAGGCATCACACGGCTAAGTCAAGACCCGGCGGGTCTGTCAGAGTCAATCATTATAGACCTGCGACGAGGAACCGTGAGCTCGGGGGGAAAGTTGTCTAAGACCCGGCGTACCTTGCCCGACCAAGCAGGACCTGGCGCGAAGGACGAACGGTTGATCGACTTGTGGTTTCAAGAGGTATTGTCCTGAAGAGCCCTGCGATTACCGGCAAAGTCCCCGAAAAGCAACTGCCCAAGCCCCAAAACCCCGAGAGCCAAAACGCCAAACTACCACTCAGGAAAGGCGAGCGATCGACCCGTTAAGGCATTCAAGAGGCGTTGTTGGAGAAGCCCAGCGGTGCCGCAAGTACCGGAACGGCGGTTGCCCAAGGGCACGCAAGACAAGAAACAGCGCAGAGGACATCGGCAGCGACGCCAGCAGACATCACCGGCAGCCACGTCACCATCGCCGCGCGAAGCTCATTGGGGAGCGCTGGAACGTCGCGGACGACAAGCATTAGGGTGAAGCCGGGTGGAACGTTCGTCTGCGCTAGGCGTAAACAAAGTGTACGGCTAGGCAGCTTCCTGGCGTTGGCCTTGACTGTCAGCGCGAACTGAGCAAGAACCTAGCGGAACCGTCCGTGACAGAGCAAGGGATAAATATTGCCTCGAAAGGCGTTGCCCTGGAGAGCAAGGCTTGTTCACCCTAGTCTGAGAACGGTGACGCTTCCCTAAGCCTGCAAGGCCGAACTCTCTGCGAGTCCAAGGCGCGATAAGCGGCCCCGAGGCAGCGCGTCGGCAAACGATCAGAGGCGGGTCACTACGAGCATACCGAGATCAGGAGACGAGGAGTACCAGCAGCCGGCGGAACCAGAGCAAGGAGATACCGAGGCCAGCCCAGCCACACACCCGCTGTACTATTACACCGAGAATAAATCCCACTGTTACCATTCGAACCCTTTGTTTTCTCGCTGATCTACGGAGCAGTGGCGTCATATAAATTTGTTGGGACGAACACACAATCATCTGATCTAACCGCACTAACCTCGTAGCGAGCAGACCAACAAAATCAGTTCGTTACATCTGGCGCTCAACGTGATTGTCCCAACAGTGAGAACAACACAATGCAAATGGAAAAAAAGTGGATTTACGGCCTTATGAAAGAGGACTTCGCCCATTTCGCACAGAGACTTAATGTCGCCCTGGAGGGCATGTTAGACGACTGGGGAAGGCACTATCGGAATACTACTCAGAAACGGAAAGCGACCCACAACTCGTCGACATCTGGGCCGAGCTGGAAGCAACATACCACGAAAGAGCCAGCCCAAGCATCACGCTAACGAACGTTGAAGATGACAACCCAGTGGCAAGCCTAAGCATTGACAACTTGCAAAAAGAGGCCCACATGAGAGAGTCAAGCCAAGATAGAACAAAAAATGCACCGACCTCGAGACCCAGCCAGTCGGACTATGCAAAGGTCGCTTAACAGGTAAGCGAATGGTCGTTCAGGTTCGACGGGGCGGAAAACCCCTTTGAGTTCCTGGAGCAGGTAGAATGGTCCGCCAACACATACGGCTTGGATTTAGACATGATCCCCCGAGCGATGCCGGAAGGGCTTCGAAGTGGTTCATTGCCAACAACAAGCAATGTAGGACATGGGCAGAGTTCATAGAAAGCTTCCGCACCTATTTTCTGCCGAGAGATTTCTTCACCAAGCTGGTGGATCATGACCGGCAACGGAACCAGGGCTTCAGCGAGGCGTTCAAGGACTACATGATCGACATGCAGACGATGGTGAGGCCACTTAGCTATTCTACGAAAGAGACTTTAAGGATCATTAAAGAGAACTTCACCCCAAAAGGATCTTCCTAAGAGCGTACAAAGTGTCGGACCTGGATACGCTAATGATCTTAGCCGATGAGTACGAAGAACTCGAAAAAGAACGGGAAGCGTTTGCACAGGAGAACAAGTTCTCGAAGACCATGTCGGCATCCTCAACGCAGGTCACATGCAAAGATGCGAAGAGGCAGACAACCAGGAGACACGGGGAAATGACAATTGGTCACCACCACACTGAGTCAGATGGCAGCAGGCAACAGACGCGCCACGCGGAGGCCAATGGACATCACCCCAACAGCAACAGAGACAGCCAGACAATACCTTGTGGAGGCCGTCAAGCAACACACAGAGGTCACAAGATGCCACCCGCAGGAGGCCTGTCGGAAATGTGGGGGAACGGACACTGGGCTAGAGGCTGTCGAAAGCAACGGCTGTTATTCTGCTGGATATGCGGCAAGGTGGGTGTCAGGAGTGTCCATTGCTGCCAACGATCGGGAAATGGCCAGCGATCTCAACCGCAGAGAGGCGAGCGGGGATCGCACAATGCTACGTCTCCAAACTAACGGGCAAGCTTCGTTACCAAAGAAATTGCGGACAATATTGCTGCTCTATTAAGGATTACGAGGACGAGACGGCAAGTTAGGTTGGCAAACGGAAGATGCGGCGGAATTAATGCCTAGCTCGAGGTGGAGGTCAAATTCGGCAACAAAGAAGTGACCACGAGCCTGTTGATTTTACCCGGGGTAGTGGATCCATTAGTGTTGGGATGGAACTTCCTGAAACAAGTCGGAACCGAGATAAGGTGTGCTGGACACGAGATAATAATACCAGCCAGGAACCGACATAATGGATGGCTCGAGGAGAAGCTATTAGTATCAGTCAGTCAACAAGTCAACGAGTTGGACGATGCTACAGCGTTCCTTGAAGCAGAGCTGGCAGACTTCAGCACAATGACGGTAACATCGAATATGGCAGAACACCAGATCAAAATGAAGGACGACAAGCCAATCAAGCAGAGATACTACCCAAAGAACCCAAAAATTCAAGGGGAAATCAACGCAAGGTGGACGAGCTTCTCCAAATAGTGTTCATAGAGCATTCAAAGAGCCCATACAGCTCCCCCATCGTGATGGTCAAAAAGAAGACAGGCAAGTGGAGACTGTGTGTCGACTTCAGGCAGATCAACGCGAAGTCAGTGAAGGATGCCTACCCAATGCCCCGCATAAACTACATCCTAGATCAACAAAGGTACGCGCGGTACATCAGCAGTTTGGACCTGAAGGATGGATACTGGCAGATCCCACTGGAAGAGAGTAGCAGGCAATACACGGCGTTTACGGTACCAGGTAAAGGTCAGTTTTAGTGGAGGGTAATGCCGTTCGGACTTCACTCGGCGTCGGCAACGATTCAGCGAGTCTAGGACCAAGTAATTGGCCCCGAGATGTCACCTCACGCATTCGCTTACCAGGATGACATAATAGTGATCGGTCGCACGCTGGAAGAACACAAAAGAAACCTGAGGGAAGTGTTCCGGCGTCTAAAGGAGGCAAACCTGAGGCTGAATCCAGAAAAATGCCAATTCCTTAAGAAGGAACTGCTGTACCTGGGACATCGAGTGACTATCGAGGGAATAGGAACAGATCCAGAGAAAGTAGCCGCCATCGCCGAACTGGAACCGCCATCGACCGTCTAAGAGCTCCGGCAATACCTAGCAGTAGCGTCGTGGTACCGCCGATTTGTACCAGACTTTTCCAGAATCGTCAAACCTTGGAATGACCGGCTGCGCAAAGGCACTAAGTGGGAGTGGACACCAGAGCACCAGATGGCGTTTGAGAAAGTAAAGTACGACTTTGAGATACCGTACAGAAAGGGTCAGCTAAACGTGGTGGCCGACGCATTATCAAGACAACCACTACCAGAGACGCTACGAGGATTAAAAGAGGCATCGGCAACAATAGCTTCAGGAGGGTGCAGCTGGATCAAGGACATGGGCGAAAAGATAAGGACCCAACCGCAGAAGTACCCGGACTATGTTATTGAGGGTGAGACACTGTACAGATGGAACTTCCTGAAACAAGTCGGAGCCGAGATAAGGTGTGCTTGACAAGAGATAATAATACCAGCAAGGAACAGACACAATGAATTGCTCAAGGAGAAGCTATCGGTAGCAGTCGTTTAACAGGTAAACGAGTAAGACGATACTAAAGCGTTCCTGGAAACAGAGGTGGCAGACTTCAGCTCAATGACGGGAACATCGAATATGGCAGAGCACCAGATCAAAATGAAGGCCATTAAGCTATCAATAAAGCAGAGATACTACCTCAAGAACCGAAAAATTCCACGCAAAGCTGGACGACCAAATGGGGTTCACATAGCATTCAAAGAGCCCATACAGCTCCCCCATTGTGATGGTCAAAAAGAAGACAGGCAATTGGAGACTGGAAGAATATAGCAGGCAATACACGGCGTTCACGGTACCAGGCAAAGGTCTGTTTCAGTGGAGGGTAATGAGTTTTGGACCAAGTAATTGGCCCCGAGATGTCACCTCATGCATTCGCATACCAGGATGACATAGTAGTGATCGGTCCAAAGGAAGCAAACCTGAGGCTGAATTCAGAAAAATGCCAATTCTTCAAGAAGGAACTGCTGTACCTGGGACATCGAGTGACTAGCGGGGGAATAGGAACAGATCCGGAAAAGTAGACGCCATCGCTGAACTGGAACCGCCATCGACCGTCAAAGAACACCGAAAATACCTAGGAGTGTCGTCGTGGTACCGCCAATTTGTACCAGATTTTTTCAGAATTCTAAAACCCCTGAATGACCTGCTACGCAAAGGCAGCAAGTGGGAATGAACACCAGAGCACCAGATGGCGTTTGAGGAAGTAAAGGCAAGGTTCGTGGCAGACCCGGTGCTAGCGTGCCTGGTCTTCAGTAGAACTTTCATCCTGAAAACAGACGTCAACGACTACGGTATCGGAGCAATACTGACCCAGGACACCGAAAAGGGCGAAAATGTAATCTCGAGCCGATCACTGAACGGCGCGGAAAAAATCTATTCAACAACGGAGAAGGTGTGCTTGGCGATCGTCTGGGCGATACGAAAGCTCAGGCCATATCTGGAAGGGTACCACTTTAAGGTAGTAACCGACCACATGGGCCTGAAGTGGCTCAACAGCACTTGGCATCAGCCAAACGTGGTGGCCGACACATTATCAAGACAACCACTACCAGAGACGCTACGAGGACTAAAAGAGGCATCGGCAACAATAGCTTCAGGGGGATGCATCTGGATCAAGGATATGGGCGAAAAGATAAGGACCCAACCGCAGAAGTGCCCGGACTATGTTATGGATGGTGAGACATTGTACAGAAACATACCTCACCGAGCAGGCAGTAAAGACGTCGCGTCATGGAAGATGTGCGTCACAAAGTCGCTACGGGAAACAGTGTTGAGGGAAAACCACGACGCTTCGTCTGCGGAACACGTAGGAAGCCGAAGGACAACCGCACGGGTTGCAGCCCGATACTACTGGCCAGGCATGCATAGAGACGCCCGAGCCCATGTGAGAAAATGCCGGACTTGCATGAGATTTAAACCTAGTCAAATGCAGGCAGCCACAATATGCTAACCCAAGTGCCGGCGGAACCATAGGCCACGGTATGCACAGACTTCGTCGAACCGCTAGCACGATCTAAGCACGGCAACCTAATGCTGCTGGTCCTGATAGATCGATTTTCGAAATGGGCGGAACTGGTGCCCCTGCGCAGTGCGACAGCTGAGTCACTCAAGAAGGCGCAAGATACGGGTTTCCAAAGGTGGTCATAACAGTCAACGGTGTGCAGTTAGCGAGCTGCATCTTCAAAAGCCTCCTGGCTGAGATGGGCGTCAGACAAAAATTCACCGCACCTTACCCACCACAAGAGAATCCGACACAACGAGCAAACAGAACGGTCAAGACTATGATTCCGCAGTTCGCAGGGCAGGACCGGAGATTATGCTGGCAGTGAGCACTGACATATCGGAGTCACCGGATATACCCCCGCGTTCCTTACCGAAGGCAGGGAGACAAGAGTTCCCAGCAGCATATATGATTAGGAAACAGTAGGCACTCGACGAGCTACGGAAACCCCTGCAGAAAACGCCAACAAACTGAGGGAGGACTTTTTAGACCAAGCAAAACACTACAATCTGAGGAGGGGTCAATGGACTCCAGCAGTGAGCGACATAGTATGAGCCAGGGGACACCACCTGTCCAAAGCTGCCGAGGAATTCGCTGCGAAACTAGTACGATGGTCCTTACCAGGTTGTAGATTTCGTCTCTCCGGTGATCTGCAAAATACGACATACAAGGAAAGAGCGGACTGTTCACGCTAGCGAGCTCAAGCTCAAGCTGGTAACAGGACTCAGCGTCGGGCGTTTTCCAGAGTCATCCATGATTACGCCAGGCGGAAAGGACATGCATTGGAACACGAAACAAGGCGACTTAGCGCTCAGTAAAGGCATGGCGAAGATGGAAGCTTGTAGAAAGAGAATTTGGCGAGAACTGGAAGTTGGAGAGAGAGAGAGAGTGGAGACTTCGATAACGATGTGAAAAATTAAATAACGGAACGCACCGGTCTTTGGACTCTGCAATGGATTTTGGACTACGAGAAGAAGTGTTACATCTCAGCAGCAGGACAGTGCGCCTGCGTGACACATGCCACAGGTTCAGCAGGGTAGCGCCAAGATAATGGACTTCAGGTGGTAGCCGTGGGCCAAGGACAAAGAGGACAAACTGGAGCCGTGGACTTTGGACCTGGAGTGTACAGTATCAGCGGGCCGTGCGCAAAAGGGAAATAACGGTTTCCGGATGCCCAATATAACATAACAAATTTGTATTTTGTATAGCATGTTGGCTATCCAATCAGGATATGACAGAATGAATAACCGGTAAAGGAATTGAGTTTATTTTCGGATAATTTGACTTTACAGTTTTTCCAAAGCTTTTTATGTCAGTTAAACATATGTGGAAATCAGTCAAGTGGCAAGATCTCTAAAACTTTTAACATCAAACAATAAAGACGGCTATAGTGGAGTACCCTGACTATCAGATACCCGTTACTCAGCTAAAGGGACAAAAGGGAAATGGAGATATGCAAGCAGTAAAGCGAGATTGAGATGCACCACCTACCCGTGATCTCAATATATGGTTATGTGGGCGATAGACAGATTTAATCGGTATAGGCGTTAGAGTGGGCGTGGCAAACTTTTTTTGTATCAATCGATAGGAATTAACGGTTAACTGATACATTTCAGTTAAAATTTTTATCTAGCATGAAAATTGTGGGCGCCACACGTTTGGGCGTATTGTGGGCGATAGAGTGGGTATGGCATATTCCCGTAACAAACTTGCGCAGAGTACAAGGCAACGGAATCTAAGTCTGAGATCTCAAATCTCTATCTTTGATAGTTTCCGCGTTCATATTTACGATTTTTTTAAGTTTGTGGGTGGTTTAGGGCTTTAAAGTGGGCGTGGCAAACTTTTTTTGGGTCAATCAATAGGTGTTGATGAGAACAATACATTTCTGTTAAGAGTTTTATTCTAGCATCAAAATTGTAGGAGCCACAGCTTCGGGCGGTTTGTGGGCTTTCGAGTGGACGTGGCACCCCGCTGAAGCCAACTTGCGCTGCGCAGGAATCGCAGAAATCTGCATGCCTAATCTCAGTATAATAGCTTTTATAGTTTTCGAGATCTCAGCGTTCATACAGACAGACGGACATGGCTAGATCGACTCGGCTAATGATCATGATCAAGAATATATATTCTTTATGGGGTCGGAAACGCTCCCTTCTTCCTGTTACATACTTTTCGACGAATCTAGTATACTCTTTTACTCTACGAGTAACGGGTATAACCAGCACTAAAAAAATACCAAACTCGGTCCTAATTATACCATACTACAATATACATATACCGAATTGATAGTAGGCTCAGGAGTATGATGGAATTGAAGATCGGTCGTCCGTGTGTAGAAGAGTGTTGTAGCCTTTCCCACACATATAAAAGTAATGAGAATTGTGGCAGGAGTCTTTGGAATGATTGTGAGCCAAGCAATTGGAATAATACTTGTGGATATGTACTTCCTGAGCTTTTCTGGGCGCTAAGCCGCAGAAAGTGGTGCCACTTCTCGGCACTGGTAGGATTTAATACCTCGAGTAAATCTGCCATCCAAGGCGGGATATGGAACCCAATATTTGAATGGATTATGGACTTTTGTCCGGGGTACGGAACAGATAACTTGGAAGGATCATGTGCTCTGGAAACTTGCGCTGAATAGGACGAAATTTTGTGTAGAATTGAAGCTGATACTGGCCTTGGAGGATTGGAAGGAATCGGCGTAGTAGTAGGACCGCTGTGTCTATGCAACAACGTGTGATGCCGACCTTGGCAAGTGAAACAGTTGTGAGAGCTTGTGCAATCCCGGGGTACGGAGCGGATAAGTTGGAAGGATCATGTGCTCTGGAAACTTGTGCTGAATAGGACAAAATTGTGTGTGGAATTGAGGCGGATACTGGCCTGGGACGGTCGGATGGAACAACGTGTGATGCCGATCTTGGCAAGTGAAACAGTTGTGAGAGCTTGAGCAATCCCGGAATTGATGGTTACTTACTAAGCAATTGGAGTACAACTGCTTCCTTAGGATATAGGCTAGGCGATCGTCTACCGTCATTTATGGGAAGCGTGGACATATACGCACGGGTGGTTCTTCTTTAAAGACAGAGCGCAGCCTTTGGGTATCGGAGCTACCCTTGTGTTGAAGCAATTTATATTTGGAAATTCTGCCACTCGATTTGTGTCTTTGGACTGGACGTGGAGGAAATTGTCAGATCGGAAGCTATCGACGGCCTCAAGAGTTCGAAGGCACTCCGGCAAAAAGGAATCAAGCTCCAACCACGTTGGAATTTCGGCTTTAATTTGGATGTCATTTTGTCGAGCACATATAAACGAAGATAGGCTCCCAATTCTCAATATTAACGCCGGAAAATTGTAAGGGAAATAAGCAACCTTAAATATTGCGTTGCAGTTCCATTAAGGCTGCTCCAGACTCCTGTGCTATGGATTGCACATTGGAAAGAGTTTCAGGTTACTGTTGCCCTGCAGTCGCTTGTTTTCTAAACACTCAGTTAGGTTTTTCCAGACTGAGCGAAAGCCATCATTGGTGTGTGGGGATCTCGAAACTATGGAACGAGCTTCGCCACTTGTTTTTTAATTTAAGTGGAATCAATTTTCAACGGGCGTTAGACTCGGATTGTCTATGTATTCGATGTGAAAAGTTCCCGGAAAGTCGGCCAGCAAAGATAATCGCCACTGGAGCTTTAGGTACTTGGGTGAAGCCCTGTTGGATTTGTTCCATGAGCTGAGCGGCAAAAATTTTTTAACTGGTAATACTTGGATTTTAGTATGGATTTGGTGCCTGCGGCACTCTCGCGTGCAGCCACAACGCAATCGGAGCATATGCTGCCTTTATCGTTTGCCACAAGAAATTGAAATGATCGCGACGGATTTTACAGGCGGGTAACGTTGGGGTAGGAGTACCTGGAGCGTTCACAGTGGCCTCAAATTGGATCAGACAGTAAGCTGTGGCCATAAGTCGGGCTAAAGCGGATTTTGCTGATGTTGCGACGATAACGAAAAATAGCTTAGAATTTTAATTCAGATGTAAGGATACTTATTCGGGCTAGAAACTAATTGGATTTAAGGAGTCAATCGAAGTTCGTAAAAATATGTACATTGTACACTGTACATATGTGGGGTGCGAATAGCGGAATAACGGAGCTGGAATTGTGAAGACTTCGCTTATGTTTGTTTGTCGGTGCGTTCGCTTGTCACCTGCAGAATGCAATTACAGCCGTTATGCTGGAGAACATTTGTGGATACTGCGACTTTGTTTTTAGTGTTAGAAAAAATTAAGCAGTAATTGTGGTTTGAGAAAAGTAGTAGGAGTGGACTGTATTAGAAAGAGTAGTTAAAGTGGACTCTATTAGAATATTAATGTAAATATACACACGCAGCTGGAACACAATAAAAAATAAAAAGTGCAAATCTTAAGAAAAGTTTTAGAATCAGGTATTTTGTAACCCGGCTTCGGCTGGACCAAGATATTGCGGCGGGGTGGCTTGAACGTTGAAAAAGGTGAAACTTAAGAACAAAACAAGGGAGAACGCTATAGTCGAGTACCTCGACTATCAGATACCCGTTACTCAGCTAAAGGGACCAAAGGAATATGGAGATATGCAAGCAGCAAAGCGAGATTGAAATGCGCCACCTACCAGCGGTTTACAGATTTAAGCGTGATGGGCGTTAGAGTGGGCGTGGCAACATCAATCGATAGGTATTGACGAGACCAATACATTTCAGTTAAAATTTTTTATCTAGTATAAAAATTGTGGGTGCCACAGGCTTGGGCGGTTTGTGCGCGTTAGAGTGAGCGTGGCATATTCGCATAACAAACTTGCGCTGCGTGCAAGGCTACGGAATCTAAACAAGAAATCCCAATACTCTATCTTTGATAGTTTCCGAGATATCCGCGTTCATACTAACGATTCTTTGAAGTTTGTGGGCGGTTTGTGGGCGTTTAAGTGGGCGTGGCAAATTTTTTTTTGGTCAATCGATAGGTATTGATGAGAACAATTCATTTCAGTTTAAACTTTTACTCTAGCATCAAAACTGTAGGAGCCACAGTTTTGGGCGGTTTGTGGACGTTAGAGTGGGCGTGGCACTCTACTGAAACAAACTTGCGCTGCGTAAGAAGCTCAGGAATCTGCACGCTAAGTCTCAATAGCCTAGCTTTTATAGTTTCCAAGATCTCAGCGTTCATCCGGACAGACAGACAGACGGACAGACAGACAGACGGACAGACGGACATGGCTAGATCGACTCGGCTAGTGATCCTGATCAAGAATATATATACTTTATGGGGTCGGAAACGCTTCCTTCTGCCTGTTACATACTTTCCGACGAATCTGGTATACCCTTTTGCTCTACGAGTAACGGGTATAATTAGGAAAAGTCACGGGGGCACTTTCTAGTTTTTTCGCCACGAATTGGCGCAGTTCTGATCAGTCTCTATACACCTTCTTCTACTGAAGTCTGGATTAAATCGGTAATTTTCTCTGGAAGAAGCGAGAATAGCCTTCGCTCCATTGACACCATTGTGACTGTGTTTATTGCGGTTGCTTGATCAGTAACACTATTGTTGTTGCTCTGAGAGCTTCCAGATGGGCCCGGGGTATTATCGCTTATTTCTTGTTGGCGACCTTTGCATTGAGACCGAGTTTGTAAACACTTTTCGACCACTGGCCTGCTGGAAACTTTGCATACTGGTCACAAGTCGCTTTTCTTGAAATGCGCATCAATGCACTTCTTATGAAACTCATGACGGCATATAGTTTCGAACAGTTCAGAGGCTGATTTAATTTCGGACTTGCATATCGAACAGACTGGCTTGGTGGCTTCCTGAGAGCCTTTTTCTGGGGATCTGTCTAACCCCATTTTTAGAATAGCTTATAGATAACTAAATTAGTTCTTTTTAAAGCTGCTAAACTTTCTCGGAAAAATAATAAGAAATAAATAATAATTATCCAGTAAAATTAAGTCCATGTAGGGAGGCGGTTAGATTTTCTAAAATGTATTGCGGACAGAGTATAGTTCGAGAACTAATACTGTTTTATTCCTGACTTACTAATAAAAATGTAGTCGCTCTAAGGCTAAACGAAATTAAAATTTCTATAGGTCTTCCGTGGATAGTGTACCACTTGAAGTTGTACCTATTTTTCAAAACGCTTGAGTCTATGGAAACCTTTTAATTTACAGAGTGTGGTCAAGGCAATGACGTAGTAAAACAGAAAGGGTCAGAAGATCTACTGTAGTTTGATACTTTCTGCATTTTCCTCGGACTAAGTTTTCTAAACATCACTAACTAAGTAAAGGAAAATCCTAGCTCTGATTATTAATTTTGGCCAGAAAGAAAACTTATGTTCTTTGTCTCTGTTCTCCAAAAGAATTAACGATCCAAGAAAAGTATTTTGTATAGTAAATAAAGTAAAAGTTGAAATTAAGGAAGTATAGAAAAGAATTCGAGTTTAATTACCGGTGAGTCTTAATGAGTGACTACGGGGTTAGGACTGATCCAATACGAGGCAGAGTTTTTATTTCCATTAAGGTTAAACCCAGTTGGCCACTGTGCCACGCTAGATCAAGACCGTTTACACACGCGGCGCTTGTACAACGTAAACGGGTTTAAGTCCCTTAATCTGAGGAAGCGATATTCCACTCGGTAGTCTCCCAGACGGATACGTACACCCCTTAAAACTAGGCTTATATAGTCGAATTAAGCTGCCATCTGGTCTCTAGGGCCGCTCTTCAAAACTGCACTCTGGGTACGATACACTTGGCCAGTAGACAGGGGTACTAATCTCTCCAAATCATCTCTCGCAGGCCAACCTGACGATCTTGCATTTAAATTAATTTTAGATATGGCAAAATGTGGGTCTAAAAAAACCATACCTGACGATTGTGCCCCTCGATTTGATTTAGGCCTTCGTGAGGTGGTAAATCCTCCAGTAAATTAACCGAATCAATAAGCTGCGCCTGTCGCGGAACTTGTGGCAGCACTGACTGTGGTTTCCACCAGGAATCTTAAGATACCTGCAGTAAAATTTTGATGGACCTTTAGCGCGCACCAATTTCTAGCCAAATTCAATTGCACTTACTTAAAAATTTCTTCGCTGGTTGGCTTTTATGGCTGGCTGCCACACCGATTGCTGAATACCACTTAAAATGCTGGATGCCACTCAAAAATATATATTTCGGGCATTTAGCCTTTTAACAGAGTTTGGAGACCAAGGAGCGGATAATGAGAGAATGTAGACTTGGCGAGCAGAGCAAGAGTGCCGTGTGCAAAAGAGGATAACGGAACTCCACCGGACTTTGGACTCTCCTGTGAACTTTGGACCGGGAGAAGAAGTGCCACATCTCTGCAGTGGAGCCGCACACAGGCGTGCCACAAGCATCACGGGAATCAGCGGGACGGCAGCAGTGGGCAGATCATCGGTTGGAAGCGGTACGTGAAGGACAAGTGGGTCAACCAGGAGGCACGGACCTTGGACCCGGAGTGAAGAGATCCAGCGGGCCGTGCGCAAAAGGGAAATAACGGTTCCCGGAGGCCCTATATAAGGCCGCAGAGCGCTTGCAGCTGGATCAGTCGATCACGAGGAGTCAAACCATCAAGATCAGTTAATGTACCAAGTGAACAGTAAATCAACCAAGTAATCTACGAGGGAGCCACAAAAAGGCGGAAACAGCGTCGTGGGAAGCACACAAGGAGCATTTTGTTGGTCTGCTCGCTACGAGATTCGTGCGGCTAGCTCAGAAGATTGTGGGTTCTTCCCACCTTCTATGACGTGACTACCCTGTAGATCAGTGAGAAAACACAGGGTACGAATGGTAACAGTGAGTTTTATTCTCGTGTTATTAATACAGTGGGTGGGTGGCTGGTGTTATGTTTCTACTTTACTTTCCATTAAAAAATGCCATTGATTATAAGTGCCCATGGGCAGATCTTTATTTAGCAATGGTCAAATTCAGAATGACTTACATTTATTTTATTTATTTATTTATGATATTTATTCTATGTAGTGCCATACGTAAAAATTGTATAAAAATTATTATGAAATAAATATTTTTAACCTATCTTTATGAACTTTTTGTTCTTTGTTTTAAATATTTTAAATTCTTATATTATCATTATCTCCTATACCAATTACTGTTTATGGTCCCGTATATTTGTATTCTATGTAGTGCTATACGTAAAAATTGTATAAAAATTATTATGAAATAAATATTTATACCCGTTACTCGTAGAGTAAAAGGGTATACTAGATTCGTCGGAAAGTATGTAACAGGCAGAAGGAAGCGTTTCCGACCCCATAAAGTATATATATTCTTGATCAGGATCACTAGCCGAGTCGATCTAGCCATGTCCGTCTGTCCGTCTGTCCGTCTGTCCGTCTGTCCGGATGAACGCTGAGATCTTGGAAACTATGAGAGCTAGGCTATTGAGATTTGGCGAGCAGATTCCTGAGCTTCTTACGCAGCGCAAGTTTGTTTCAGTAGAGTGCCACGCCCACTGTAACGCCCAAAAACCGCCCAAAACTGTGGCTTCTACAGTTTTGATGCTAGACTAAAAATTTAAACTGAAATGAATTGTTCTCATCAATACCTATCGATTGACCTAAAAAAAAGTTTGCCACGCCCACTTTAACGCCCACAAACCGCCCACAAACGTCAAAAAATCGTAAATATGAACGCGGATATCTCGGAAACTATCAAAGATAGAGTATTGGGATTTCAGATTTAGATTCCGTAGCCTTGTACGCAGCGCAAGTTTTCTATGCGAATATGCCACGCCCACTCTAACGCCCACAAACCGCCCAAGCCTGTGGCGCCCACAATTTTTATGCTAGATTAAAAATTTTAACTGAAATGTATTGGTCTCGTCAATGCCTATCGATTGATCCAAAAAAAATTTGCCACGCCTACCCTAACGCCCACAATGCTTAAATCTGTCTTCCGCCGGTAGGTGGCGCATTTAAATCTCGCTTTGCTGCTTGCATATCTCCATTTCCCTTTGGTCCCTTTAGCTGAGTAACGGGTATCTGATAGTCGAGGTACTCGACTATAGCGTCCTTCCTTGTTTTAACCTATCTTTATGAACTTTTTGTTCTTTGTTTTAAATATTTTAAATTCTTATATTATCATTATCTCCTATACCAATTACTGTATATGGTCCCGTATATTTGTATTCTAATTTGTGACCTGTTTCATTCTTTAATAAAACTTGATCTCCAATTTTTAGTTCAAAATCTAAACAGTTTTTATCATAATGACATTTTTGTTTTATTTTATTTGTTTCTAATATTAATCTGGCTCTTTTAAAAGCTTGCTCTAATCTAAACTTTGTTTCTTTTGCGAATCATCTATATTATAAATACAATAGGTTATATTCTCTCTACGCTACTAAAATGTTTTGGTAAATTCGAAGTCCTACCAAATACTAACTCATATGGACAATAATCATGTGCCATAGAGGGTGTCGTGTTGAAACAATGATCAAAATATTTTAGCCATATATCCCAATGCGTCTTATCAGTTGAGATGTATGTACATATAAATTCATTAAAGGTTCTGTGGCTTCGTTCCACAGTTCCGACAGTCTGATGATGGTGTGCTGTCGATGTTCGATTAAAGAATTTTTGTATTCTGTTCCCATGTCCGTAATGAACGGCTTCATTGGACCGTACTTTAGAACAAATTCTTCGAATATAGCCTCTGCTACTGTTTTTGCATTTTTATTAGGTACTGGTATGGCAACAAGGTATTTTGACAGATCACATATTAAGGTGACTTCATATTCATTTCCTTGATCTGATTTCGGCAGTGGACCGATCATATCCACAATTACCTTATCGAATACCATTTCTGGTGTTTCTGTAAGTGTTAAAGGAGTTTTAGTATGTCTTGTCGTTTTTGACATTTGGCATTTTGGACATTTACGTATGTACTGGGTTATGTCTTTACTCATTCCTTTTCAATAGTAGTGTCTTTTGACCTTGGCCAAAGTTTTTGTTATACCTGAATGTCCTCCTTGAATAGGATCTTCATGTAATGTAGACAATATTGCTTCTTTTTCATTATTAGTTGTTATTAGGGTCACAGGGTTGAGTAGCGCTACTCTTAATGATTTTAATATTTTGTGGCCCATTTTTTTAAATTTATTTATTTATTTATAGCCTCCTTGGTGCTGAATTAGTCTGCATGTTCAGCGGGTAAACCTTCATCAATATACGAAGCTTCGAGTAGCTTTTGTAAGTTGTCAACTTCAGTTGGGAATTTGTCAGCTGTTTTTCCTTTTTGAGTAGTTTTAGCCATATTTGCTTTGACTACATCGGATATTTGCCGATTATTGTGTATTGTAATTTTTTTATAATTCCGTTTATAGTGGATTCGTTTTGAACTTTGTACAAGGTAGAGCCCACTATTTTAGACTTTATGACTTCAACTGCTATTTCTTCAAATGTGCCTTTGGTTAGTGTTTATGGGTAAGACAACAATTATGCCACCCTTATATTTATATTATATTGAAATGTATATCGTTTATTCGGAGCGGAAGACGGACTGTGAATGTGTAAAAAGCTTGGCTCCAAGATCTTCATATAGACATATGCAGGCTTATAAAGTAGGTTCTGAATAGATAAGCGACAGCTTTAGTGGTATAAGAAAGAAGGCGACAAAGATAAGCAGAGAGCGCTGCAGGAGCCGTCGTACACCTATGCGCGCATGACTAGGCGCTGGCGATCTGCTCCGAACATACTCCCCCCGTTGGAAGAGGTAAGGTTCCAACTATCTCGGAATCGATGGGCAGAACGGCTAGCTTGGCGACGGCTCTCTTGATCAGACCCGTAGCTGTACGGACCATAGCTACTCTGATGACTCCGTCCCCGCCGGGTATGACTTCCTGGATGCACCCAAGCTGTCATCTCAAGGGTGGAACGTTGTCCTCCTTCAGCAAAACTATGCGTCCAACCTTGATGTTAGACGTTTCGACGCGCCACTTACTCCTCTCTTGAAGTAGGGACAAATACTCGCTGCTCCACCTTTGCCAGAAATGTTGCTGCATCTGCGGTCTTCGCGGAGATGCGTAATGCCAGGCTCAGGAAACTTAGTGTAGCTGAAACCCTTCAGGAAATGCGCCGGTGTTAGCACCTCAAGGCTTTCAGCATTTTCTGAAATTGGACAGAGTGGACGGGAGTAGTATGGAATCGCGGATTCTGGGACAATTAGCATATTAATGGCCCCCGCCCCCTTACTAATTAGCATATTAATGACCCCGCCTCTCACTGATTAACATATTAATGACCCCCGCCTCTTCATTAACGTATGCGGGTTCTGGGACAATTAGGATAATCCAATAAATTAAGTGATTTTATTGGACTTTGAACTCATAAAAATGTCACGTGTCACATGTCTATAAAGAGTATACTTAATTGCCCCCAACCCCACACCACCATGTGACAATACTGATCACGTGACCTTTTTGCCTCATTATCAACAATAAATATTCAGCAGGTGTTGCTGTACACGGGAGAAAGGTCGCACACTTTCCCCACATCCCCATGTGACAATATTGATCATGTATCCTTTTCCTCATTATTAGCAATTAATATTCAGCAGGTGTTGCTGTGCACGTGAGAAAGGTCGCAAACCCAAAACATCTAAAGATGGTTGCCTTAGAGGAACATGTCCGATCATGTTGGGGAATAACGTTTCCTATGACTGTAAAATTAATTTAGAAATCAAAAGAACCCCAATAAAATGAATCCCACAAGTTAATAATTCTCAGATGTCGAATATTTTCAAACAGACATTTTTGTTTCCGCCCCAGAAGGTTTAACTGGTAAATTCTCTAAGATTCTCTCCTTTCCACAAACGGGTCATAAACATATCAAAAAAGGGATTCAAGCAAGAGCTACCCGAACATGCGCACCTGTCTATTACCTGACCGGAATAAAAGGGACACATGCACAAGTCTGAAGGCGCACGCCCATTGACAAGATCATGGGCCTCACGCCAACGACCTCACGGCTGACTGCTAGCTCTAATACGTTCCCATAATAGGGGTTGAAATCACGACCGCGCAACAACTCGCAAGTAGCCGACATATCTCAGTCAAGGAAATATTTTCCATTCTCCATACCTGTAAATTTAACTCGAAATAAAAAGTCAGAAGTGTATTTTGTAGCATAATAATACATTTATTCATTATATTGGTATTGCGAACATGTTTGATTATATATTGAAATTAATTTGATTCTCGCTTGCATTTTGTAATCCAGAAATGACGTCGGAAACGTGCGCCTGCTTCTTCTATGCAAATCGTCGGAATCAAGACGATTTGCATAGAAGAAGCAGGCGCACGTTTCCGACGTCATTTCTGGATTACAAAATGTAAAGTGTTCACCATAATTCGTAGTAGTGAGATCATGTCCACCTCGATTCATGAACATAGTTTTTGTGTTTAGAAGGTATTGAAAATGCTGACCAATTATCTCTCCTTTAAATTGTTTAATAAATTGGTCAACTTCCTCATGAAACTTCATTTGGTTAATTTTATTTTCTTATAGGTCTTTACACATCTAGTCTCAACTTTAAAATGATGTATACAAATTATTTTATTGTTTTGGAGCTACTTTTAAAAAATGTCAAAATAATGTATGCTTTGTTAAGAGCACAAACCCCGCCCTTAAGGTGTGTTTCACAATCGGGAAACCGGTTTCCTTTAAACCTGTTTAATGACGGACAGCCCATTTCCTCGATATCAATGAGCTGACGACTCCCAAAAAACTTCTCCAGAAATCGTTTCTTTTCCACACCTTTACAAATAATTTGTTTTCCGCTTGTAATTGTCCTTAGATACTTTCGAGTTTGTGGAAATCTATTTTCTCCATCATTCCAAAAAATTTTGTGATGTGTATTGGTTACCAAATTGCAGTCTTTCGAGATTTGGTATTTAGCATAGTAAAATCATATGGTGGTTCTATTAAAAAACTATTATTCAAGTTTGGATCTTTTTCGAATACAATTCCAATTTCCTTTAGAATAAAATTATTATTATTATCAAAGAAACCTTGAACATCAATCGATACAATATCTTTCAACATTTTTCTAATGTTAAACAACTCGTTGTACTAGTCCGTTTAGTGGGTTATATTCAACTAAACGGTCATATATGAGGAGACAGTAAGCTTGGGTATTTTCATGACTTGATGTCCTTAGTTCTATTAAAATTCTCACATCAATAGGACCAATTTTTACTGATTCGTTTTGATATGAAAGCTTAACCACAATAATAAGGGTCTTCAAAATAAATTTATTTGGGGTCAAAAATGGTTGTGATTAACGATTATAGTAACTAGATTGAAATCTTGTATACATTTCATATAGGTGAGCATACTAATTCTTACTAAAATCAACATTCAGATTAATTTTTATGACTTGGTGTCTTTAGTTCTATTGAAATTCTCACATCAATAGGACCAATTAATTTACTGATTCGTTTTGATATGAAAGATCAACCACAATAATAGGGGTCTTCAATTTAAATTCATTTGGGGTCAAAAATGGTTTTGATTCACGATTATAGTAACTAGATTGAAATCTTGTATACATTTCATATAGGTGAGCATACTAATTCTTACTAAAATCGACATTCAGATTATTATGGAAATGACTCAGAATTCATGTGAACTTTCAAGTTTGATAAGTTATTTGTGATAAGTTCTCCATTTAGTGTAAATCCAATTATGGCAAATCTTGGTTTTTCAGGGTTAACCGACAATTTCACATTTCAGCTCTATTGATTCCCATACCCCAATTTGGGGTTAACATATAAATCCCAGCTCTGGAATGCGATTGGTAGGTTTACACAACTTTTAATAATATCGTACATCTTAATTTTTGCAAAATAGCTCAGAGTTACATGGGGAACTTTCCAGGTTTTTTTCGTAATTTTCAGTTTAAAAGTTTTTTCATTTCTGGTTTGTTCAAGACTCACCACGATTCTTAGTTAGCATCAACACTAGTTCGTGTTTACAATTTAACAAAACTTTTTTATAAACCTCAGCCAATCCCAACAAAATTTGATTGGTACAGAAAAGATGAAGTGGGGTCCTGTAGAAATTTCATCTCCACTGCTCCATCCAGAATTTAATAGGTATTGACTTTGAAGATTATCCAGAGATATATAATTTTTTAGGGTAGTACTCATATTGACATGGACTTGACACGTTGAACACGTTGTATTTAGTTGTTACCTAGCAGTATTTTGATGGTTACTTTCTGTTTAGTATTGTTTTTGGATGGTTACTTTTTGTATAGTACCTGTACAGTACTTGGTTTTGGATGGTTACTATCTGTATAGTATCTGTAAAGTACTTGGTTTAAGATGGTTACTAAATGTTAACAAGTATTATGAGATGCTAGTCTCTTATTAAGAATTATCGAAGAACACAAGTTAAAGCTTCTAAGATGTGTTAGCCAAACACACTTTCAGTGAACTATCATTACCTGACCGTCATCAAAGTCACATGCCCAAGACCCAAGGACATTGAATAAAATACTTCCCCTTCATTTGTACCTGTAGTTTTAATTACAGTCAGAAGCAAAATTTGTAGGATAATTCAATATTTTTTTTTATATTTAATTATTGTAAACATATTTCATTAAATTCATAATTAATTATATTTTATGTATATTTGTATATAATTAATTTTCTTACTCAATCCCTCTGTAAGAAACATGCCGGTTATCCCAAACGCAGATTTTCGCTTGGTTCCCATAGATAGATGTAAAATAGGTCTCACAATGTAAACTTTCTCAGATGTTGGATTATTTTTAAAGCATTCATTTGTTCTAACCCATAATAATATTATATCATATTTCGAAAGCATCATTAGCTAGCATAGGAGCGTCATTCAATTTAATTTCTGATTCAAGTTTATGATAGAGGTGTTGGGACCTGGTAATATCGGTTTTTGTTGTCAACTATTTTTCTAGTTCTAGTTTTCTAGTTCTATTCTAATTGTATACTATTTGTATGAGTAAGGCATCATTGTGTAAGATTCTGAATAAGTTTAATAAACTCTTTTATTACAATACTCATCTGGTTTTCGTGATTCATGATGGCGGTTGAACTGCTTGGACTTTGATTACTAGCTATTATTAGATGGTTACTATCTGCTTGGTAGATGTCTATTAGTTGCTTACTAGTTTTTATTAGCTGGTTACTATATGTTTAGTAGATGTATACAAGTTGTTTAGTAGATGTATACAAGTTGTTTACTAGATGTATACAAGTTGTTTACTAGATGTATACAAGTTGTTTTCTAGCTGTTTAGTATCTGGTTTTATATGTTTAGTAGATGTATAAAAGTTGTTTAGTAGATGTATACAAGTTGTTTAGTATCGGGTTTCTATATGTTTAGTATCTGTTTACTTGATGTTTACTAATTATTATTAGCTGGTTACTAGTTGTTATTAACGTCTACGAGCTTTTATAGTCTTTTGTTAAGAATCATCAAAAATTCTTGATCACTAGACGACTTTCGATGTGAAGTAAAAACTTACACTCTGATTTTCAATGTGTTTGCTATGTACATGAGAAAGAACGCAAAGCCAAAATATCTCAGGACTGATATATAAATCTTAGAGGAACATATCCGATTATGTTGGGGGAAGATGTATCCTGTGATTGTAAAACTAATTAAGAAATAAATTGTTCACAAGCTGTCTAAAAACTGTTTAGAAGCTCTTTTGATAAACAATTTTGATTCATAATGACAGATATTAAGAATATATAATAATATCATCCACTTTAACTAGTATATTGTTAAAATAAAACATTTCCATTTTTCATGTTCTTTCATCTTATGTAGGTATAATAAATGTAATCTTAACTAGCTAGCCTTACATCCCATAACTATAGTTATAAGCTACAATAAAATGTCTAGAAAGAACAAAATATATGAATGTCAAAAACGATTTAAAACTAACTATAATTGGGAAAGTAATTGAAATCACTCCGGCGTAATACAGTAAAAAGAAAAAACACTGTGATTATCCCATTTTCTATCACCATAACAAATGTGTATACCCACACCTAAATGACCAATTGTATCCTTTGTCCAAAAATGTCTGTGACTTTCACTTATAAATTTGTCACCGATAATTTAAATCCCATTAAGCAAACCACCCATTGCTAACCATACCATAACCCCAGAGTCAAGTTGGTTACCTACAATAAACATAGGTGATGGTGTAAAGGATTGCTAAAATGCCTCGACGGAGGCGCAAAGGTCATAAAAAAATGGTCATAAAAATTTTAATTAGGAAAGTATTTTTTATTTGCGAGCCATTTATAACTGTTGCCAACGACACAAACAGTTGTTACAAAGGATTTGCTTAAATGCCTCGACGCAGGCGCAAAGGTCAAGGTATTGGAAAAAATTCATGGAATATTATCCCTTCATAAAAGAGGTCATAAAACATATAATTAGGAAAGTATTTTTTTATTTGCGAACAAATTTTAACTGGTACCAACAACACAAATAGTTGTTACAAAGGATTGCTAAAATGCCTTGATGCAGGCGCAAAGGTCAAGGTAATGAAAAAATTCCTGGAATATTATCCCTTGACCAAAAACGAAAATTTCTTCTATTTGGATAATAAAAAAATATATATTTATTCAATACTTTGATTTTTCCATCAAGCTGCTTGATAAAACTAGTTGTTTGATATTCTCTAACTAATTGAGTAATAAGTTTTCATGTGTCTATTTAATTTACCAAAAGCAGTATTAGTCTTCTCTCATAAAATTGAACTTTTGGATCTCTCTAACTCCCCACCGGTGAAATATATGTTCATCATATTTAAAAATTATGGTTTGCCAACCCCGACCAACCTCCGCAACATAGATGGGTACGTGTAATTCATATTTAAGATATTTCCATCCTTCTCTAACTAATAACCTTTTATCCATCATGTAAACAGGTTTAGAATTGTATTGCATGCTTCAACCCCTAGCCACACCCACCACTGTTACAGATTTGACTTTTCCAATGGCTGCCCCAGCTACCTAAGCTGTACATTTCTTTTGATTTTCTCTTTTTCTTTCTAAGCAATGTACACAATTTTTAAACTGGTTCTGACCTCCCTTTCTCTTTTTCTTTCTAAGCAATGTACACAATTTTTAAACTGGTTCTGACCTCCCTCTTCAATGGCATCCTCTACTTTATTTTCGTTATATTTCTGATCTTTTCGTAACAGTAGGTTGTTAAACTTTTATCATTTTATGGGATTATTGAGCACCCGAAATCCCAGATATTAACTCATAACATGTAATTAGCAGAATATAGTCAAAGATATCAGACTCTAAAAAGACAAGATTTACCTACAATTCAATTTACCATCTACAATCCCTGGAGAAGATTTTAGTATTTGCAGTTTAATTTTCTAATTTATTGATTTCACAGATTCCCGCTGGTAAATACCAATTTTTAACAAATGGCTTCCAACTTCATACCATTCAGACACTGGTTTACAACCTCATAGAACTGACTCTCAAGGTATCTGTAACGCACAATATATTTCCGTCTCTTTTCTTCTAATCAATATTAAAAAATTTCAAAAACTGTTTTTTGGAGTTCATTTTATTCTTAGAATTGAATTATTAAAAATCATTAAGCCAACAGAGATAATAATGTTTTTGTGATAATATCCCATGAATAATACATAATTCTTATTTGTATATTTTCAAAATTATTTATTTCAGAAAATTATTCATTAATCGCATTCAAATAATATTCATAATATATCTTACAATTTTTCAGATTTATCAATAGAGTTTGCCAATTATTAATATTAAATGATATTGCATCATATCTATTTTTAAGATTAAATATTATGAATAAAAATTCTGTACCATTCCTCTTACTTAATGATGACCATTATAAAATTATAATTATCAACAACTAATATATTAAATACAATTAAATGTACGCATACTCATATAACAACAGTTCTCAATATCGATATGTATTGGGCTACAATCTTACTTTGCCTTTGATTTCCGGTTTCTTATGTATTCTTCTTCTCACTTTGAGCCAATCGCATGGGATGGTGGTTTGATTCTTGGGGAGGGGGTTTGATCCTTGGATATAAAGTACCTGCTCGATTCTACGTTCTGTCTTTTCCTGGTTGATGAGATTACAAAACCTAAAACAGTACAAAATTTAAATCGAAAGACAAAAGATGACTGAAATCAATAACCAAATCAACCAGTGTGACTTTAAAATAAATGAAGATTTGATGATTGAAATAAGAATTTTTAAGGAAATTTTAAAGGTTTCCAAGGAGATGCGACGAGAATTCGGTAGTATCTATTACGATAATATAGAAGAGTTGGACATCCTGAAATGGCGCTTGGTGGATTTGCAGAGCGAAAACAATATCGATTCCCATCTATTTGATATTGAGAACGTGGAAAATCGAATCACCGAGCTGATGATGGAGACAACCAAGTTAAAACACCAAATTGATCTTCACGATGCGGAAATCGAAAATAATCCGCTGTCACGACTGCTACTGCAAGTTAAGGAGATGATTTTTCGTATAAGGGATTCAGTATCAGACTTAGAATGCCTTAAATTTAATGGTGAGGCAGACCAATGTGAGTTGGTCAGCGCTATGTCTCGCGAGGACGACCCTATCTTAATATTTAATCTTAAAAATAGATATGATGCAATATCATTTAATATTAATAATTGGCAAACTCTATTGATAAATCTGAAAAATTGTAAGATATATTATGAATATTATTTGAATGCGATTAATGAATAATTTTCTGAAATAAATAATTTTGAAAATATACAAATAAGAATTATGTATTATTCATGGGATATTATCACAAAAACATTATTATCTCTGTTGGCTTAATGATTTTTAATAATTCAATTCTAAGAATAAAATGAACTCCAAAATATTGATTAGAAGAAAAGAGACGGAAATATATTGTGCGTTACAGATACCTTGAGAGTCAGTTCTATGAGGTTGTAAACCAGTGTCTGAATGGTATGAAGTTGGAAGCCATTTGTTAAAAATTGGTATTTACCAGCGGGAATCAGTGAAATCAATAAATTAGAAAATTAAACTGCAAATACTAAAATCTTCTCCAGGGATTGTAGATGGTAAATTGAATTGTAGGTAAATCTTGTCTTTTTAGAGTCTGATATCTTTGACTATATTCTGCTAATTACATGTTATGAGTTAATATCTGGGATTTCGGGTGCTCAATAATCCCATAAAATGATAAAAGTTTAACAACCTACTGTTACGAAAAGATCAGAAATATAACGAAAATAAAGTAGAGGATGCCATTGAAGAGGGAGGTCAGAACCAGTTTAAAAATTGTGTACATTGCTTAGAAAGAAAAAGAGAAAGGGAGGTCAGAACCAGTTTAAAAATTGTGTACATTGCTTAGAAAGAAAAAGAGAAAATCAAAAGAAATGTACAGCTTAGGTAGCTGGGGCAGCCATTGGAAAAGTCAAATCTGTAACAGTGGTGGGTGTGGCTAGGGGTTGAAGCATGCAATACAATTCTAAACCTGTTTACATGATGGATAAAAGGATATTAGTTAGAGAAGGATGGAAATATCTTAAATATGAATTACAAGTACCCATCTATGTTGCGGAGGTTGGTCGGGGTTGGCAAGCCATAATTTTTAAATATGATGAACATATATTTAACCGGTGGGGAATTAGAGAGATCCAAAAGTTCAATTTTATGAGAGAAGACTAATACTGCTTTTGGTAAATTAAATAGACACATGAAAACTTATTACTCAATTAGTTAGAGAATATCAAACAACTAGTTTTATCAAGCAGCTTGATGGAAAAAACAAAGTATTGAATAAATATATATTTTTTTATTATCCAAATAGAAGAAATTTTCGTTTTTGGTCAAGGGATAATATTCCAGGAATTTTTTCATTACCTTGACCTTTGCGCCTGCATCAAGGCATTTTAGCAATCCTTTGTAACAACTATTTGTGTTGTTGGTACCAGTTATAATTTGTTCGCAAATAAAAAAATACTTTCCTAATTATATGTTTTATGACCTCTTTTATGAAGGGATAATATTCCATGAATTTTTTCCAATACCTTGACCTTTGCGCCTGCGTCGAGGCATTTAAGCAACTCCTTTGTAACAACTGTTTGTGTCGTTGGCAACAGTTATAAATGGCTCGCAAATAAAAAATACTTTCCTAATTAAAATTTTTATGACCATTTTTTTATGACCTTTGCGCCTCCGTCGAGGCATTTTAGCAATCCTTTACACCATCACCTATGTTTATTGTAGGTAACCAACTTGACTCTGGGGTTATGGTATGGTTAGCAATGGGTGGTTTGCTTAATGGGATTTAAATTATCGGTGACAAATTTATAAGTGAAAGTCACAGACATTTTTGGACAAAGGATACAATTGGTCATTTAGGTGTGGGTATACACATTTGTTATGGTGATAGAAAATGGGATAATCACAGTGTTTTTTCTTTTTACTGTATTACGCCGGAGTGATTTCAATTACTTTCCCAATTATAGTTAGTTTTAAATCGTTTTTGACATTCATATATTTTGTTCTTTCTAGACATTTTATTGTAGCTTATAACTATAGTTATGGGATGTAAGGCTAGCTAGTTAAGATTACATTTATTATACCTACATAAGATGAAAGAACATGAAAAATGGAAATGTTTTATTTTAACAATATACTAGTTAAAGTGGATGATATTATTATATATTCTTAATATCTGTCATTATGAATCAAAATTGTTTATCAAAAGAGCTTCTAAACAGTTTTTAGACAGCTTGTGAACAATTTATTTCTTAATTAGTTTTACAATCACAGGATACATCTTCCCCCAACATAATCGGATATGTTCCTCTAAGATTTATATATCAGTCCTGAGATATTTTGGCTTTGCGTTCTTTCTCATGTACATAGCAAACACATTGAAAATCAGAGTGTAAGTTTTTACTTCACATCGAAAGTCGTCTAGTGATCAAGAATTTTTGATGATTCTTAACAAAAGACTATAAAAGCTCGTAGACGTTAATAACAACTAGTAACCAGCTAATAATAATTAGTAAACATCAAGTAAATAGATACTAAACATATAGAAACCCGATACTAAACAACTTGTATACATCTACTAAACAACTTTTATACATCTACTAAACATATAAAACCAGATACTAAACAGCTAGAAAACAACTTGTATACATCTAGTAAACAACTTGTATACATCTAGTAAACAACTTGTATACATCTACTAAACAACTTGTATACATCTACTAAACATATAGTAACCAGCTAATAAAAACTAGTAAGCAACTAATAGACATCTACCAAGCAGATAGTAACCATCTAATAATAGCTAGTAATCAAAGTCCAAGCAGTTCAACCGCCATCATGAATCACGAAAACCAGATGAGTATTGTAATAAAAGAGTTTATTAAACTTATTCAGAATCTTACACAATGATGCCTTACTCATACAAATAGTATACAATTAGAATAGAACTAGAAAACTAGAACTAGAAAAATAGTTGACAACAAAAACCGATATTACCAGGTCCCAACACCTCTATCATAAACTTGAATCAGAAATTAAATTGAATGACGCTCCTATGCTAGCTAATGATGCTTTCGAAATATGATATAATATTATTATGGGTTAGAACAAATAAATGCTTTAAAAATAATCCAACATCTGAGAAAGATTACATTGTGAGACCTATTTTACATCTATCTATGGGAACCAAGCGAAAATCTGCGTTTGGGATAACCGGCATGTTTCTTACAGAGGGATTGAGTAAGAAAATTAATTATATACAAATATACATAAAATATAATTAATTATGAATTTAATGAAATATGTTTACAATAATTAAATATAAAAAAAAATATTGAATTATCCTACAAATTTTGCTTCTGACTGTAATTAAAACTACAGGTACAAATGAAGGGGAAGTATTTTATTCAATGTCCTTGGGTCTTGGGCATGTGACTTTGATGACGGTCAGGTAATGATAGTTCACTGAAAGTGTGTTTGGCTAACACATCTTAGAAGCTTTAACTTGTGTTCTTCGATAATTCTTAATAAGAGACTAGCATCTCATAATACTTGTTAACATTTAGTAACCATCTTAAACCAAGTACTTTACAGATACTATACAGATAGTAACCATCCAAAACCAAGTACTGTACAGGTACTATACAAAAAGTAACCATCCAAAAACAATACTAAACAGAAAGTAACCATCAAAATACTGCTAGGTAACAACTAAATACAACGTGTTCAACGTGTCAAGTCCATGTCAATATGAGTACTACCCTAAAAAATTATATATCTCTGGATAATCTTCAAAGTCAATACCTATTAAATTCTGGATGGAGCAGTGGAGATGAAATTTCTACAGGACCCCACTTCATCTTTTCTGTACCAATCAAATTTTGTTGGGATTGGCTGAGGTTTATAAAAAAGTTTTGTTAAATTGTAAACACGAACTAGTGTTGATGCTAACTAAGAATCGTGGTGAGTCTTGAACAAACCAGAAATGAAAAAACTTTTAAACTGAAAATTACGAAAAAAAACCTGGAAAGTTCCCCATGTAACTCTGAGCTATTTTGCAAAAATTAAGATGTACGATATTATTAAAAGTTGTGTAAACCTACCAATCGCATTCCAGAGTTGGGATTTATATGTTAACCCCAAATTGGGGTATGGGAATCAATAGAGCTGAAATGTGAAATTGTCGGTTAACCCTGAAAAACCAAGATTTGCCATAATTGGATTTACACTAAATGGAGAACTTATCACAAATAACTTATCAAACTTGAAAGTTCACATGAATTCTGAGTCATTTCCATAATAATCTGAATGTCGATTTTATTAAGAATTAGTATGCTCACCTATATGAAATGTATATAAGATTTCAATCTAGTTACTATAATCGTGAATCAAAACCATTTTTGACCCCAAATGAATTTAAATTGAAGACCCCTATTATTGTGGTTGATCTTTCATATCAAAACGAATCAGTAAATTAATTGGTCCTATTGATGTGAGAATTTCAATAGAACTAAAGACACCAAGTCATAAAAATTAATCTGAATATTGATTTTAGTAAGAATTAGTATGCTCACCTATATGAAATGTATACAAGATTTCAATCTAGTTACTATAATCGTTAATCACAACCATTTTTGACCCCAAATAAATTTATTTTGAAGACCCTTATTATTGTGGTTAAGCTTTCATATCAAAACGAATCAGTAAAAATTGGTCCTATTGATGTGAGAATTTTAATAGAACTAAGGACATCAAGTCATGAAAATACCCAAGCTTACTGTCTCCTCATATATGACCGTTTAGTTGAATATAACCCACTAAACGGACTAGTACAACGAGTTGTTTAACATTAGAAAAATGTTGAAAGATATTGTATCGATTGATGTTCAAGGTTTCTTTGATAATAATAATAATTTTATTCTAAAGGAAATTGGAATTGTATTCGAAAAAGATCCAAACTTGAATAATAGTTTTTTAATAGAACCACCATATGATTTTACTATGCTAAATACCAAATCTCGAAAGACTGCAATTTGGTAACCAATACACATCACAAAATTTTTTGGAATGATGGAGAAAATAGATTTCCACAAACTCGAAAGTATCTAAGGACAATTACAAGCGGAAAACAAATTATTTGTAAAGGTGTGGAAAAGAAACGATTTCTGGAGAAGTTTTTTGGGAGTCGTCAGCTCATTGATATCGAGGAAATGGGCTGTCCGTCATTAAACAGGTTTAAAGGAAACCGGTTTCCCTATTGTGAAACACACCTTAAGGGCGGGGTTTGTGCTCTTAACAAAGCATACATTATTTTGACATTTTTTAAAAGTAGCTCCAAAACAATAAAATAATTTGTATACATCATTTTAAAGTTGAGACTAGATGTGTAAAGACCTATAAGAAAATAAAATTAACCAAATGAAGTTTCATGAGGAAGTTGACCAATTTATTAAACAATTTAAAGGAGAGATAATTGGTCAGCATTTTCAATACCTTCTAAACACAAAAACTATGTTCATGAATCGAGGTGGACATGATCTCACTACTACGAATTATGGTGAACACTTTACATTTTGTAATCCAGAAATGACGTCGGAAACGTGCGCCTGCTTCTTCTATGCAAATCGTCGGAATCAAAGCAAGAATCAAATTAATTTCAATATATAATCAAACATGTTCGCAATACCAATATAATGAATAAATGTATTATTATGCTACAAAATACACTTCTGACTTTTTATTTCGAGTTAAATTTACAGGTATGGAGAATGGAAAATATTTCCTTGACTGAGATATGTCGGCTACTTGCGAGTTGTTGCGCGGTCGTGATTTCAACCCCTATTATGGGAACGTATTAGAGCTAGCAGTCAGCCGTGAGGTCGTTGGCGTGAGGCCCATGATCTTGTCAATGGGCGTGCGCCTTCAGACTTGTGCATGTGTCCCTTTTATTATGGTCAGGTAATAGACAGGTGCGCATGTTCGGGTAGCTCTTGCTTGAATCCCTTTTTTGATATGTTTATGACCCGTTTGTGGAAAGGAGAGAATCTTAGAGAATTTACCAGTTAAACCTTCTGGGGCGGAAACAAAAATGTCTGTTTGAAAATATTCGACATCTGAGAATTATTAACTTGTGGGATTCATTTTATTGGGGTTCTTTTGATTTCTAAATTAATTTTACAGTCATAGGAAACGTTATTCCCCAACATGATCGGACATGTTCCTCTAAGGCAACCATCTTTAGATGTTTTGGGTTTGCGACCTTTCTCACGTGCACAGCAACACCTGCTGAATATTAATTGCTAATAATGAGGAAAAGGATACATGATCAATATTGTCACATGGGGATGTGGGGAAGGTGTGCGACCTTTCTCCCGTGTACAGCAACACCTGCTGAATATTTATTGTTGATAATGAGGCAAAAAGGTCACGTGATCAGTATTGTCACATGGTGGTGTGGGGTTGGGGGCAATTAAGTATACTCTTTATAGGCATGATCGTGACATTTTTATGAGTTCAAGGTCCATTAAAATCACTTAATTTATTGGATTATCCTAATTGTCCCAGAACCCGCATACGTTAATGAAGAGGCGGGGGTCATTAATATGTTAATCAGTGAGAGGCGGGGTCATTAATATGCTAATTAGTAAGGGGGCGGGGGCCATTAATATGCTAATTGTCCCAGAATCCGCGTTTCCATACTACTGACGGGAGTTAAGGATGGCAGAAATCTCATATGCAAGAGTTCTTAATTCATCGATGGCTAAGATGGATGCACCGACTACTCTGTGGAAGTAAAATTTAGCTGACTTCACAGCGGCCTCCCATAAACCACCGAAGTGCGGGGCACGCGGAGGGATGAACTTCCAATCGATCCCATCAGCTAAACAGACGGAAGATATCGATGCTGTGTGCTGCTCGCTCAAAAAGAGCTCTTTCAGCTCGGCAAGCTCTCTCTTTGCACCGACAAAGTTTGTAGCATTGTCGCTCCAAATGGATCGCGGACTGCCTCTAAGGCTGATGAATCTCCTCAGCGCTGCGATGAAAGAATCCGTTGTGAGATCCTGGACCACTTTCAAATGAGCAGCCTTCGTGGAAAAACAGACAAAGACGGGAATATAGCACTTGTGGGGTGCCTTATTTCTGGCCTATGCCTTATGATAGAATGGCCCACAATAGTCCACTCCTGTGGTATGAAAAGCTGGATTAGGCTGCACTCTATTTGCTGGAAGGCTACCCATGACGTGCTCCCAAGTAACAGGCTTCATTCGGAAACATCGGACGCATTTGTTGATAACGCTGGCGACGAACTTGCGGCCTCCAATCGGCCAGTACCTTTGCCGTAATGCGGCAAGCAGCGCCTGCAATCCTCCATGCAAATATTTCTCATGATAATAAACGATGATCGCCTTGGTAACTGGATGATCCTTGGGCAACAGTATCGGATGCCTCGTATCGTAGTCCAAGTTTGCCTTCTGGAGCCTTCCACCCACGCGAAGTAACCCATCGGAGCCGAGTATAGGCCTAATCGAAACTAGCTTGCTTTTCTGTGGAAACGGCTTGCCCTGGCTAAGAGATCCATACTCCTTCGCCAAGTTAACCTGTTGGATGCTCCTCAGAAGAAGTACAGTTCCAGAGTTGATCTCCTCCACCGAAAGTCGACCTTTTAACGGAACAGATTTGGCTCTGCAATTTGAAATGAATCGATAAATGTATGCAAATACGGGCTGCAACTTATCGAAAGAGTTGAGGAATTTACAGTTTGATGAACTGTCTATGCAAACGACCCCAATTAGAGCCACAGAACGGCGCTCTGGAAGATCCTTTACTGAGTCTAGCAGGGACGGCCAATTTGACTAGCTTTGCAGAAGGAATGGAGGCCTGTTAGCCCAAAGGGAATGTTCCAACAATTCTCTTGGGGTACATCCTCGCGATACGACGTCTGCCGGGTTCAAGTTTGTAGGAACGTGATGCCAAGACATGTCTTTCGTCATCTCCTGAATTTTCGCGATTCTGTTTGATACGAAAACGTTAAACTCCCTCGGAGGTTGCCGAATCCACGCCAACACAATGGACGAGTCCGACCAGCAATGAAATGTGCAATCGAAATCTATGGCTTCCTTGGCGTTTACGATTAGCTCAGCCAATAAAAGCGCTGCGGAAAGTTCTAATCTTGGAATTGTTAAGGCCTTCAATGGAGCTACCCTTGACTTGGCACAGAGCAGATGGACTTTCGATTCTCCATTGGTCTCTGATCGCAAGTATAGACACGCTCCATAAGCTGACATGCTAGCATCGCAGAATCCATGCAACTCAACGGAAGCCCTTGGTTGCAGTACGAATCGTGGGAATTTTAAGTTCTGTACGACCGATAACTGTGAGGTCAACTCCCCCCATGACGAAAGAATGGGCTCTGGCAGTGCATCATCCCAATCCACGTTCGCACTCCATAGAGATTGCAGAAAAATCTTAGATTTTGTGATAATAGGAGTTATTAAACCGAGTGGATCATAGAATTTGGCAATCGTCGACAATGCAACCCGCTTAGTGGGTCGTTTTTTGGTTGGCAGTTGAGAAAAATGAAATAGGAGCTGATCAGAAGATGGATCCCAGACTAGTCCCAATGCCTTGGCGACATCCGATCCATCGTGAAATTTGATTAACTGCTCATTGTCGCATTCAGACTCTCCTTCCAGGGCTGCTGACTCATTCGAACACCATTTGCGAATTGGAAAGTGGCCTCGCGACAGTAGTTCCTTCACCTGACGACGAATTTCTCTCACCTCCTCAACTGAGTCCCCACTAGATATTAAATCATCCACATAGAAATCTCTACGAACAATTTTTGCTCCAATAGGAAATGATTCCTCCTCATCGTAAGCGAGTTGATGCATGGCTCTTATAGCCAAGAAAGCAGCTGGCTTGGTTCCATAAGTCACCGTGTTCAATTTAAAAACACTCAACTCTTCCGTGGATGTCTCTCTCCAAACGATGCACTGCAAGAAATCATCCGGGTACGAAACACGCACGCAACGGTACATCTTGCAGATATCTCCACAAAGGGAAACTTTAAAAAATCGAAAGCGAAGCAGTATATTAAAGATTTTTTGTTGAATTGTTGGTCCTGCCAAAAGTAAGTCGTTCAGAGAGCTACCAGAAGTTGATTTAGCAGATCCATTAAAAACGACACGAAGCTTTGTACTCGTGCTCTCCTGCTTATGTACGCAATGGTGGGGCAAAAAGAATTGTGTTTCTGACGGTTCCTTAGTTACAAGAGACATGTGACCTAGATCGATATACTCCCTCAAAAATGCTGAATACTGAGCTTTCAGGGCTGGGTTTCTATCTAGTTTAGCTTCCAGACTCTTGAAACGACGACGAGCCAAGCAATAAGAATCAAGCAAATTCGAATCCGGAAGTGGACAAGAGACGAACAGAGTATTGGCCGTTTCCAAGTCTAATGCAATTTTCAGTGAAAAGTTGCTCACATCGCAAGTCTTCCGGCAATAAAGATGCTTTGACGAAGTGAAGTCCTCAATTTCCCAAAATCGCTTTACTATGGCGGAAAGTGTGTCATCGGAATGATCAGCTGGGTCCTTGATGCTTGTAAAACCGATTTATGAGTTGGCATGTTCGGTGATAACGCTCCAGAGACTATTCAACCAAGCTTGGTGTTCTGAAGAGTTGGCAAAACCTATCCAAATGAATTTGTCCCATAGAAATTATTTCGAAAAACAGCCCAGCGCCGAGTAAAAGGTCAATTCGTTGTGATTGATTGAAATAAGGGTCAGCGAGTGAAATGTTTTGCGGTATCCTCCAAGATGTTGCATTTATATTGAAATGCGGCTGATACTCAATAATACTGTGAGTCACAACCGCTGTGAATGCCACACGATAGCTTGCATCCCGTGATTGCACAAGAATATCGACAGTCTTATTAGAGATCATGGAAGATTCTCCTATTCCAGAAATCGGCGTTTGCGATCTTCTATGATTCAAGTTTAGTTGGCTAGCTAAGCGAGAGGTTATGAAGTTTAGCTGGGAGGCCGAATCTGAAATTGCTCGGCAAGGCATGAATGCTCCAATTCTATTTCTAACGTAGATAATAGCAGTTGGAAGCAACACGTAGTCGATCGGCAAAATATTTAAGGTTTTGGGTGGAAGGCTTGGTAAATGATGATGCGATGATGTATGCGAACATGATACTAATACTGATGAAGTAGATGGTAATGGCTGAGAGCTCGAGGATGGATCGCATGATGGAGATGAAAATGAGGTTGATGTTGCGGATGGGTCATGGTTCATGTGTAATAATGAATGGTGCTTCATGCGACAATACTTGCAGTGAGTCGACTTGCATTGCTGCAAACTATGCCCCTTGCGCAAACAGTTGAGGCATAGGTGCAACTTTTTTGCTTCTCTATATCGAAGATTCGGACCCAAATTTAAAAATCGAGAACACTTTGGCAAATAATGATCCCGTGCATCGCAAAATAAGCATGTCAAATGATTTGAGTTAGTAGCAGAAGCAATAAGTGTATTTTGGTTATATTTGTGCAAGTTTTTTCCCACCTGCTGGCCTGGTGTTTGAGTTACCAAGGCTTGATCCAAGTTTTCCATCATCCTGCACCTCTTTTCCAAAAACGACTCCATAGCATCCCAGGTAGACAGCTCAGTGATTGACAAATCCTCTTCCCATTTTTCCCGCGTCCTCTGATCCAGTTTCCGAGTGACGATGTGAATTAAAAGTCCATCCAAAATTTGTTGCGTATTGGCCAGGGTTCGAATTGCTCGCAGATGCGAATTCATGCAATCGCTCAGCTCCCGAAGACCCTTCGAAGATCCCTTCTCGACACCCTTTAAACCGAATATTGCCTGAACATGTGCCTGAAAGTGTAAAACTTTATTATCAAATCGATTAACCAGCAAATTCATAGCCTTTTTAAAATTAGCATTCGAGGGTTCGAGCGAGCGTATGGTTTCCAGGGCCACGCCGCCCAAACTCGAACGCAAATATTGTAATTTTTCAATGTTGCTTAGCTCATCATCATTTCCGATGACCGTAGTGAAAGTCGCAAGTAAAATCCGGCCACTCAGAGTAGGATCCATGAAAACGAGCAATTTCCGAATTTGGCAACCGAGGCTTCCTAGATCGAAAAGAAAGATCCGCATTATTAGTGATGTCAATAGATGTTGAATTTGCAGCGGTTGAAGCCGGCAATTGTGACTTGCGATGAGCCGACAAGCCTCGGCTTAGTTTCGCCTTCACATCCATGTAGACTTCAGCAAAGTCAATCCGATGGTCGCTCGAGATCTCTGCAAAATCCAGTCTTTCCAACGATGTCTGCGCAGAATCAAATGCCTGGTTTAAGGAATTGATCCATTCCATTCGCGCCAGCAAATCAGCTTCGTCAAACTGATTAACCGCATCAGCGTTTAAATAGCATTTCATCGAGCTCATTTGCCGCAAAATAGATTGGGCTTTGACTCGGTAGTAGTCGACGTCACTTGTGGATTCATTTTGAGCCCGAACCGAGTTTTCCGTATCAGACATTCAGAAATAAAATGTTCGACCGCGTTAGAGGCACAAAACACCGTATACCCTTTACCGCGAAAACGTGAAGGCTAACAAGCGTCGCCGAGATGCAACGGAACCTTTAACTTGGTTGTTGTTGTTCTTGCCGATAAATTGCCTGCCTAGCAACAGCGAATTATGTAACTGGCAAACGAATGTATGTATGGCTATATGTACATATATGTGGGGTTTTTTATTATTTTTAAAGTATATAAGTTTAAGTATTTATTTAAATGATATGATAAATATGGTATGTCACAATGTGAGTATAATTAAGACCGTCGTCGCGTCGTTTTGCTTTTCACATAAGCACGTCTTCTTTGGATCAGATCTCGTCAAATACTGCCTCTACTCGTCGTTATCGTCTTATCGTCGTTGTTCTCGTCCTTTACTTCACTTGGGTCGTCTTCTTCTGGAATGTGTGTTACTGCTCGTCGTTCTCGTTGTCTAGATCGGGACTGTTAGGGTGATTCTCATAATATCAATCCCACATTCGGCCATTCTGATCAAACATTCGCCTCGAATGTTTCGTCGTTGTCATCGTGGGTAGGCCATGGTTTGAGATATTCGGCACAGGTTGAAGAAATTTTTGGACCGTCTGAGTTGCCGACTTTCTGGACATCGTAGGCGTTGTTGTGCTTGACTTTCGTGATTTGGTAAGGACCCAAAAACTTCGGCTTTAATTTGAGACCTCCGCCAAATTGTGTGCGCTTTATGGCTACCATGTCGCCAACGTTGTAAAGCCTTGCTGGTTTGCGTCGCAGATTATACGTCTTTTTGTTTTCCGTTTGAAGCCTTAAAATTTGTGATTTTGCTTTCAGCCTTAGATCGTTTCGAGAGTCCTGAAACAGCGCTATGGTTTCGTTGTTGATTAGCTCACGGAGCTGTTGGTCATCTTTGTTTCTCATTTTGACACCGATTAGAAGCTCAAAAGGTGTGCCGTTGATGCTTCTCGAGAAAGTAGAGTTGATGGCTTGTTGAACTCGATCATCGTGTCTGTACCATTTTGTAGGATCATCCACACTGAGTTTTGACAAAACTGGGATAATTATGGCATTGAGTCCCTCCACTTGCCCGTTAACCCGTGGTAGGCCTGTCGTAGACTTGACTACCTTTATATTTTCATCGTCGCAATACTGTAGAAAATCTTGGGCTAAGAAAGCTGAACCTCGATCCGAAATGATACAAGCTGGGTTACCAAACATATTACTTTGTCCTCGTAGCTTTGTAATGACTTCGCTTGCGGTCGTTGACTTTGTGGGATAAAGCCAGCAGAACTTCGTAAAAAAATCGATGACGGCGAGTTTGTGTTTGTAATTATTGCTTTTAGAATCTAGTGGACCTAAGAAGTCGATGTGGTAGGTGTGCAATGGAAAGTCTTCTTTGTGCAATGGATGCAGCCAGCCCTCCTGCTTGCCACGTTTGCGGTTGCTTAAAATGCACGGAATACAGCAGTCGATGAATTTCTTGATTTTTTCGTCAATGTTTTTGATGAAATATTCATTGCAAATCATCTCCTTCGTCTTTTTGACGGCGAAATGTCCTCGGTCGTGTGCTCTGGCTATGATCTGTCTCTCCATGTCTCTGGGAACAACAAGAAGTTCTGGGTCGTTGACTATCTTGTATAAGATTCCGGACTTAAGAAAATAGTCGTCGTAGGGTGAGTCAGAGTCTTCGATAATTTTGCAGATAGCCTTCAAGTGTTCGTCCTTTTCTTGAGCTTGTTTAAAGCCAAGGGCTACGGAGTCGTCAACGATGGTCATTATTGGGTATCTGGAGAGAGCGTCAACGTGCTTCATACGTGTACCTGAACGGTGTTCGACTTTGTAGTCGTACTCTTGAAGCAATAATACCCAACGTGCCACTCTAGTGCACAGACTCTGCTTGTCTAGCGTCTTGGTGAATGCATTGCAATCGGTGACAATCTTGAATGGGATGCCAAGGAGATAAACTCTGAACTTGGTTATAGCTTCGATGATCGCTAGCACCTCTAACTCGTAGCTGGTATATTTACGCTGCGCAATCGTGGTTTTCCTACTCATAAAGTAGACTGGGTGAAATTGGCCGTCGTCAGCTGATCTCTGCAAAAGCACGGCGCCAGACCCGTCTATGGAGGCGTCAGTGTGTACCTCGGTTTCGAACTTCGGGTTGTAAATAGCTAAAGCAGGTGTGGAAGTCAGGTATTTCTTTAGGGATTCAATAGCGTTCTCTTCATCAGGGCCAATAACAAATTCAGCTTTATTTTTGGTAAGGTCAGTCAAGGGTTTCGAAATCAGAGCATAATTTTGGATACACTTTCTAAAGTATCCTGTGAGACCTAGAAAACTTTCTAGCTGCTTGAGGTTCTGTGGCGTCTTGAATTTTGAAACTGCGTTGATCTTCTGAGGAGTCGGAGAAATGGTTTCGTTTTCGATAATGTGACCTAAGAACTGGATACGGGTCTGCAGAAAATGGCATTTATTTATGTTAAGCTCGAGACCATATTCGCTGCAAGTTGATATAACTTCGGTGAGATTTGACACCGCCTCCATTTCGTCCTTCGCTGGGATAATTATGTCGTCTACATAAGGGAGAGCGATTCCTCTACGGGACAGAGTTCGGAATATCGCATTTATGTGTCTCTGAAACACACCTGGTGAGTTTGACAAACCAAAAGGCACCTTTTTGGAATTGGTATTGCCCACTCTGCGTCACGAATGAGGTGTACTTCCTGCTAGATTCGGCGCATGGAAAAAGCCATTTCGCAAATCGATTGTGCTAAATACCAACGCTTTTTGCAGGCGGACGAGCTAGTCGTCAATCAGGGGCAACGGAAAATGATCTTTTACGATTACCTTGTTTATACGCCTGAAATCTACGCAGAGTCGTTGCGATCCGTCGTTTTTCTTCGCAAGCACTACCGGGCTTGTGAATTCGGAGTCGGACTCCTCGATTATACCGTTATCCAACCATTGCTCGATCTGTTCGTCGATTACGTTCGTTTCAGCAAAAGCGAATCTGCGCGGACGCGAGAAAATTGGCGATTCGTCGTTTAGAAGGATTTTCATTTCAATGTTTGTCGACTTCGATTTAAGCGGCTTGTAATTCATTATTAATTCACTCACTTCTTGCTTCGCGCACTCACCAGCTGATTCGTTTATATCAAGTTCATCGTTGTTAATAACCGTGTCAATTTTCAGCAAGTTAGATGGGATGTTCTCTTCGCAAAGGTTATTTAAATTTCGCACACGCAAACCACTTGGACCGAACGATATTTCTGCTTGCAAGCACATTTCCTCGCCGATGATCATACGAGTGTCCATACAATCGAACGGAACTATGAAGAAGTTCAATTCGTAGGCAGTGCTGTCGATCCACACTGCTTGCTTGCACTGTCCAATTGGCTTGATCTTATTGGCATTGCGATTTTATCCAAATCCTATTAGGTATACACTGCACTCCTTCAGCGTCGCCAAAGCTAGCTCATCGTAAATGTCTTCGCCCAAAATTTTATATATACTGCCTGTGTCGAATAGAGCAATACAATTTTGGTTTTTGATTGAAACAACTTTGCTCGTCATGTTGTTGTGCTCACTTAAAACACGCGCGTTTGGCTTGCACTCTTCGACTGATTTGTCGCCTTGGGGGCAGTTTATGGAGATGTGACCGAATTTGTTGCATTTAAAACACTTTCTGCCTTTCTCTTTGTTGCTGCAGCCACTAGACAGATGTCCCGTCTCGCCACAATTGTAGCAAACGATTTCTTTCTTGCCAGTTTTTGAACCACCGTGCACTGCTTGAGCTTTCTTTTCTTTAGCACTGTTTTCGGCAAAATGGGATTTTGCACTGATCGTTTGGTAGTCCTTCAATTTGTATTTGAATTCGGTCATGTTTCTAGCTCCATAAAGGATAGACTTGTTAATTGAGAGTTCATCAATACCGTCGATCACGTATTGGATGAGAGCGTCTTCTTCAACATTTCCCCGTGAGGCAATATCTTTCATACGTTAAAAATATTCCTGTACACTTTCGTTTGCGCGTCGTTTTCTCTCTCCAAGTTGCTTGTGAATATGTTTGCTGCTCACTCTCGATCTGAACTCGCTCAACAAACACGATTTCAATGCACTCCACGAATTTATTCCTTTCTCGCTCAACACAAACAGTTTCGCGACACCTTTAAGCGATTTTTTGGCGAAGATTAGCTTTTGCATATCGTTCCAACCCATAAGTACAGCTTGGTCTTCAAAATCACTTATCCAGACGTCGACTGGAATTTCGTCTGTGCCCTCGAATTGTTTTATAGATTCCTCTATATCGCGAAAACTTAAAGCGAAACGCGGCATTTCATTGTATTGAACTGGTACTGGTTGCGAATTATTCTTTTGTTCTCTTTCACTCGTTGGATTTGTTCCTGCGGAATTTGCAACCATACTCTCGATTTCGTCGTCGCTTTGATTCTCTTCGTCGTCATCTCTGTCTTCATCAGATTCCTCTGGATCTTCTTCTTTGAAGATTTTGAAAAATATGCAATTGCATGTTTTCGACGTCGTGGCTTATATTCAAAATTAGGCATATTGAAATTAAATCTCTTTCAGTCAGTTTTGCCTGCACGTATACACTTTTGGCTTTATAAACTGCGTCATTTTGGTCGAATTGGAAACCAGAAAATTCGCGAAGTCGTTTGCGATTATTCCTGTCTCCCACTTTTTCAAAGACAAATTTGTGCAAAGCACAAATGCTTCCCTTTGACTCATTTTTCAAATTGGTAGAGATTAAATATTTTGGACACGCCAAAATGTATGTTTCACGAAGGATTTATGTGTCCACTCCTTCACGTCGAACAAAGTTTTCACTGATCACTTTCACCTTTCTCGGATACTTCCCGGACGAGCACCCAAATGTGGGGCTTTTATTATTTTTAAAGTATATAAGTTTAAGTATTTATTTAAATGATATGATAAATATGGTATGTCACAATGTGAGTATAATTAAGACCGTCGTCGCGTCGTTTTGCTTTTCACATAAGCACGTCTTCTTTGAATCACATCTCGTCAAATACTGCCTCTACTCGTCGTTATCGTCTTATCGTCGTTGTTCTCGTCCTTTACTTCTTTTGGGCCGTCTTCTTCTGGAATGTGTGTTACTGCTCGTCGTTCTCGTTGTCTAGATCGGGATTGTTAGGGTGATTCTCATAATATCACTCCCACATGTATATATGTAATATGCGCTATTAACAAAGATTAAATGCGGTTCACTTTGTTAAGAATTATTTGCACAACACAATTTTGGTGTTTTTTCACAGCGCAAAATGTACAAAAAATCCAACGGCCGGCTGTGCACCTTTATATGCACATATGTATGTATGTTCGTATGTTTGTGACCGAATGCACGATAACGACAGCGAAACAAAGCGTTTGTTTAAACTATATTAAACAATCGCGAGACCGAGTTGCAGACTCCGATAAAAACTGCTATAACGTCGGGGTCACCAAATGTTTATGGGGAAGACAACAAATATGCCACCCTTATATTTATAATTAATAACGCACGAATAGGTTATATTGAAATGTATAGCGTATATTCGGAGCGGCAGACAGACTGTGAATGTGTAAAAAACTTGGCTCCAAGATCTTCATATAGACATATGCAGGCTTACAAAGTAGTTGCTGAATAGATAAGCGACAGCTTTAGTGGTATAAGAAAGAAGGCGACAAAGATAAGCAGAGAGCGCTGCAGGAGCCGTCGTACACCTATGCGCGCATGACTAGGCGCTGGCGATCTGCTCCGAACAGTTAGGCTTACTAATTTCAAGGCTGTTATGAATCTTTGAAGGTTGATTTTTTGTCCGTTGAATTTAGGGATAGCATTTGCAGTTCGTCCGTCATTGTTGTTATTAGGTGTTGTTCGATTTCGCAATCGGAATCAGTTGTTTCCTGATCTGATAATTCAGATTGAAAAAGTTCAGCTGGAATTGTGAGATTATTTAAATCTTTCTCTTCTACTTCTGGGCTGTCAAATTCAGATTCTTCTTCTATCTCAATACCATCGCTATTTGTTTAATAGAGCAATGTATTAATGGTGCGCTTTCTAGATTATATGTTGACATATATAAATTTTCTAACTCATAGATAGTAATTGGCGTCGTTGAGACCAGTGTGATTATTCTTTCACTAAAATGTTGATCCCTCATATAGGTATTTAAAACTGCCTCTGCATTCATTCTGTTTGTTTTGTTTATCTACCTATACTTATGGCCATAATAGAAGAAATTGTAATATTTTGTTTTTGTTTTTTCTTGGAATTATAAACGGCAAGTTTTTTTTTGTACCCTTTTTTTTTAATTTTTCCAGGTTGATTGCTCGGTTCTGGAATCTCTTCTTCAATTTTTATTATTTTTATTTTTTAGAAAAACACTTGCTGACATTATAATTACAATTATTATTAATAGTATTGTTATCGTTTCTAAATCAATATTTTTAAATTCTGCTTTATTAACTACGTTCGCCGTTGAATCGACAACTTTTGTGTCTACAAAACCCATTTTGGGAATGTCTTCCAAAATTCTATATTTTATGCCAAGTATATATGGCGAATCTTTTGATTTAGATATACTATTGTTCATAAAAAACAATTTGGAAAGAAAAAAAAGTTTTTTGGAAGTCAAAAGTATTTTCACAAAAAAAAAAGTTAAATGTACTCATAATTTGAACTTACATCTTGTTAACTTTGGTATCAATGGAAAGGTAATTTAAATGCCGTTTGAATGATACTATACATTTCTTAACCCATTCAGTACTTATTGAAAAGGACGAATTTGTGTGAAAATGTCCTTTTTGAACTTTATGATTTTTTAAAGGTGACAATGTCGGAAAAAATTTGTATGAAAAAGAGAAAAATATGGATAAAATGCATGTTTCTAAGCATTTTCAAAAAATCTTAAAAAATATAAGCAAAATGATTTTTGAATTCTTTTTGCAGTTACTATTATTTTTGTTTGAAGAAACTTTTTGCATCAAAAAATTTAAGTTTTCAAGTCGAGGAAAAAGGTTCAAAAAGGACATTTTCACACAAATTCGTCCTTTTCAATAAGTACTGAATGTGTTAAGAAATGTATTGTATCATTCAAACGGCATTTAAATTACCTTTCCATTGATGCCAAAGTTAACAAGATGTAAGTTCAAGTTATGAGTATATTTAACTTTTTTTTTGTGAAAATACTTTTGACCACCCTTGTATATAATTAAAATATCTGCCATATGATTTTCGTATAAAGCCTAGCAAGGGGTTAATAGTTTTCAAGCAGCGTTTTCACGCATCGGCTTGGGTGTAAGATTTTAATAATAAAGGTAACTTAGGCATTGGCAATTAATGCAGCCTTGTTACGATACTTCGCACCAGTACGAAGTTTGTTTTCAATCGTAGTTAGCTAGGACTTGTGTAATTGTGCTTCTTCAGGTGTCGCTGCTGTCTTTATTAAATCCTTAGCCAACCTCAGTTGGCGCAGGAGTTTATTTCTCCTGCCGCTCCTCTTCTTTTTGGGTTTGTTTTTCTTTTCCTGGCGTGCCCTGTACTCAGCTATTGTGGGGGGGCGTGGTCCATCGTTTGGATACACCTCTAAAGCTTCTTTTAGACTCGGTGCATCCCTTTGCTCGACAGGAGCAGCTTTGTCCAGTCCAACGTCGTCGTTTATGCTCATTTCTTTTCCATCGTAGGCGTAGGAGGATTTGCCATTCCTCCCACACTTCTTATCCTGTTCTAGTCCTCGGCCTATGGTTTTAGGCGGCGCCGGTGCTGGTCCTCGCACAGGCTTTTTGGCAAGTTGATTTGCAACAATTAGATCTGGATCAGTGGTCCAGTGGTCCAGAGCAATCGGCTGGTCATTGAGGCACTTGGTTTGGTGATGGATGTCTTTATATTATTCGTTCTTTTATGATTTTCATTTTTGCTGAGTGAGCTGTGAAATGGGGCGCTTATTTTTGACACTTGATTTTAAATGATCAAGCTCAGCTTGTAATTTTTGGGCTGGTCGACACCTCCGCGTCTACGCCATCACTCACAATCTACTCGCTCAGACTTTTTTGTTTATCCGTGCCGTCGTTCCGATCATGTTGATTTCCATTAGGTCATCAGATTTTTCTTCAATTTACTGGGTTGTCCTTCGTCCTGCGATCTTCTGATTTGTATTGTATTCCAGCACTGATCGTAGAGCTAAGATTTGAACACTAACATTTTCGTTTTACAAAAAAAAATGTACTAAAACTGAGGTCCTGCAATCTTCGGATTGCATGTCACGGTCGCCATGTTATGTTTCTACTTTACTTTCCATTAAAAAATGCCATTTATTATAAGTGCCCATGGGCAGATCTTTATTAAGCAATTGTCAAATTCAGAATGACTTACAGCTAGCTATTCGCGGCTGCGCTGCCTGCAGACATTGGCAGCGGCCGTCATGTATATATCGAAGTATATGCTCACAATTGTATTTGTGCTGGTAGCACCAAGAGCGCAAGAGAAGTTGTATATGCATGTCTTGTATGTGTCTGCTCTCAGGGCATGGGAATATGCTGACACTAGCACTTCCCATAAGTTGGGCTCTGAGGCGCATTCATATTTCGGCTGGCCGCAAGAGTTTAGCGGCCGGCACTTTTGTATTTGGTTATGTACACTGTAACACAATGTTGGTGTCGGTACAGTGGGTACTCGCTACAGTGATACATGCATACTACACTGGGCTGGTCTCGGTATCTCCTCTCTCTGGTTCCACAGGCTGCTGATGCTCCTCGTCCTGGCTTGTCGACTCGTTGACTCGACGTCCGCTGCCTCCTGTGTCTCGGGACGCTCGTAGTGGCCGCTTCCGCTCGCTTGCCGACGCGCTGCCTCGGGGTCGCTTGTCGCGCCCTGGACTCGCAGAGAGTTTGGCCTTGTGGGCTTAGGGAAGCGTCACCGTTCTCAGACTAGGGTGAACAAGCCTTGCTCTCCAGGTCAACGCCTTTCGAGGCAATACCTGTCCTTTGCTCTGTCCCGGACGGTCCCGCTAGGTTCTTGCTCAGATCGCGCTGACAGTCAAGGCTATCCCCAGGAAGCTGCCTAGCAGTTCACTTTGCTTTATGGCTAGCGCAGTCGAACGTTCCACCCGGCTTCACCCTATTGCTTGACTTCTGCGACGCTCCTGGGCTCCCCAATGAGCTCCGCGCGGCGATGGTAACGTGGCTGCCGGTGATGTCTGCTGGCGTCGCTGCCGATTTCCTCTGCGCTGTCTCCTGTCTTGCCGCTGGGCTCCTCCAGGACAACGCCTGTTGACTGCTTCAACGGGTCGTTCGCTCGCCTTTCCTGACTAGTAGCTTGGCGTTCTGGCACTCGGGGATTTGGGAGGCTGCTGTTCGGGAACTTCGCCGGTAATCGAAGGGCTCTCCAGGCGAACGCCTCTTGAAACCGCAAATCTATCCACCGCTCGTCCTTCACGCCAAGTCCTGCTTGGTCGGGCAAGGTACGCGGGTCTTAGACAACTTTCCTCTCCGAGCTAACGGCTCTTCGTTGTAGGCCTCTTTCGCTTGACTCCGACAGACCCGCCGGGCGACTCGCCAGGGTGTGGTCGTGACAAAGTTGGAAACCAAACGCCTTGACTTAGCCGTCTGACGCCTTCCGAACCTCAGCCACTTGTGTCTCAATTCTGAGAATCCTGATGTCCCAATCTCGAACGTCTCGACGTGGCGATCTTGCTCCTGGTAGGCTTCCCACTGCGCTGCTTCCGACGACTCGCCTTGTTGTAGCTCCCTTTTAGCTTACTTGGTTGACTGACTGTTCACTTTGGTATCTTGATTGCCAGCGCACTGCGGCCTTATATAGGGCCTCCGGGCCCTTTCCCTTTTGCGTATGTCCCGCTGAATCTCTCCACTTCGGGTCCAAAGTCCGTGGCTCTTGTTTGACCCACTTGTGCTTTACGCAGAGCTTCCAGCCGAGGTTCTGCCCAATGCTGTCGTCCCGCTGGTTCTCGTGATACATATGGCACGCCTGTGTGCCGCTCCGCTGCCGAGATGTGGCACTTCTTCTCCTGGTCCAAATTTCACATCAAAGTCCAAAGTCCGGTGGAGTTCCGTTATCCCCTTTAGCACACGGCACTCTTGCTCTGCCGGCCAAATTTCCACTCTCTCATTCTCCGCTCCTTGGTCTCCAAACTCACTTATACTCCATCCTTGGTCTCCAAACTCTCTTATTCTCCATCCTTGTTCTCCAAACTCCCTTATTCTCCATCCTTGGTCTCCAAACTCTCTTATTCTCCCACATTGGTCTTCAAACTCTCTTCTTCTCCAACAGCTCCTCGCCGCGGCTATACTACGCGAATTCGCCGCGTATCTGGTAAGCGGACGGTTGCTGCTGCTGCTGAGATTTATGGGGAGTTATTCAACTCCTCACAAGCTTCAGACAAGTCGTGTTGATCTACCTCGTCCTCGCTGCTGACTTTGCTAGACTTTTTAGATTCTAGCTCGCATATATGCAGGTTTTCGGGAAGAAGATCATACAGCCTCCTAAAATCTATACCCAAGTACAGATCTTGCTTTAGTGATAGTAATATATAAGTATTCAAAATCTTTTGAATGTGTCCATACTCTATGGTAACCTTCATCTTGCCTACTATTCGTTGTGGGCTTCCGTCTGCCGTGGTAGCACTACCGTTTAAAGACTTGTAAGCATTATCCTACTTTATGAGTTCGATGGCTAAGTCACCTCTAAAGCAACTTATAGATGCCCCGGAGTCAAGTAAACCGTACACGGTACGATCTTATAAACGAACCGGCAAAAACGGTTGAGGATCTCTTGTTCCTATCAGAGCAAATATTTGTCAGTCCTACCCGACAGGTTCTAATGTTTTGCCATAAAGACTTGAGTCTTTTAGAACTGCGAGATTTAAATCTTTCCAAGAGACGGTTGTGACAAAATTTTGGGTTTGGAACATCAGGTAAATGTTGAACTTTACAATGATAATTTGTGGTGCAATGAACGGTACATCCACATCTATTCGGTCATCGTACACTAGTTGCGAAACGCATTCGAAGTTTTCGGTTTGTACAGCAACTTTGAAGCACCGGACTTGGAGTTTTTTGCAACCTTCGCGTATTTCGTCTAGTAAGTCTGCTCCACAGCCGTAACAAAAAAGCCTTTTGTCGCCTAAACAGTTTCTGAGACTCAGATTCTGGAATCAGTTCTGATACTTCGCGTCTAAATGGACTACCTTTGCTATAACCGTGAGCGCGTTTAAAGTCGTCGAGAAAAGCTTCGCGTCGACGACAGGTTTCTCTCAACTCTGAGACTCTTGAAATATCGACATTCAATAGCTCATGTCGTATTTCAGGCCTCAGATTATTCTTGGGAACTCGGACAAGTTTTCTCGAGCTCGATGGTATCTCTAGTTGATCGACTTAAGTGTTTACGCTATCGTAAAAGCTATCGAAGGTTTCACTAAGCTTCTGCTTCCTGTTTCGGATCAACTCCTCGATGTCAATATCAGCTCTTTTCTGACGAAATTGCATTCTTAAAGCAGAACATAACCTATACCAGCGGACTTCAGTTACCGATATACGGTAGCGCCAATAAAAGTCGTTGGCCTTGCTCTCAAAGAGAACGCTCACAAAGGACTAAGAAATTCCCATCTTATGTTTGATGCGTCAGCGCCTCAACTCTACATAATTTAATTTTCCATCCGTTTAGAATATGAACGACTAGTATGGCGAACGTATGTTAGGCAGGACCCGATGTCTGTTTTGAATTTTTTCGACAACAACTGGCTCGATATTTTCCCCGCCTACTGGTGGAGGAGTTGCTGATCTTTCCTTACCACTCACAGCGGAATTTGGCGGCGTTCTGATCAGTCTCTGTACACTTTCTTCTACTGAAGTCTGGATTAAATCGGTAATTTTCTCGAGAAGCAAGAATAGCCTTCGCTCCATTGACACCATTGTGACTGTTTTTATTGCGGTTGCTTGATCAGTAACACTATTGTTTTTACTCTGAGAGCTTCCAGATGGGCCCGGGGTATTATCGCTAATTCCTTGTTGGCGACCTTTGCATTGAGACCGAGTTTGTAAACACTTTTCGACCACTGGCCTGCTGGAAACTTTGCATACTGGACACAAGTCGCTTTTCTTGAAACGCGCATCAATGCACTTCTTATGAAACTCGTGACGGCATATAGTTTCGAACAGTTCAGAGGCTGATTTATTTTCGAACACACTGGCTTGGTGGCTTCCTGCGAGCCTTTTCCTGGGGATCGGTCTAACCCCATTTTTATAATAGTTTAGAAATAATAAAATTTTAAGAAATACAAGACCCAAAGAGTATCCACCGTAGTAGATATAAAACTAAAATCTTCTCGGTATATAAACCAATAAAATTAGTAAAATTGAACTTTTGCTTTATGTTCCCCGTTGTAACGAACTGATTTTTATGGTCTGCTCGCTACGAGATTCGTGCGGCTAGCTCAGTATATTGTGTGTTCGTCCCACCAAATTTATATTAACGTGACCGCCCAGTAGCTCAGTGAGAAAGCACAGAATTCACGGGTTCGTATTGGGTTTTATTGCGGGTATATTATTACAAGTGTCTTAGTCGCTTGGTTGGCCTTGACTCGTTGCTTGTGACCTTCGGTGCTTCCGACGGTCCTGATTGACTAGACGTCCTCTCGCCTTGACGACTCGGTGCTCCAGTCCTGTAGCTCCCTGAAGATACTCGCAGCTCCCTGAAGATCCTCGCTGTTCACTTCTCACGCGTGACTTGGTGACTGCTGGTAACGACTCGGAATCGCGAGGGGTATCGGCCGTACGGGCTTAGGGAAGCGTCACCGTTCTCAGACTAGGGTGAACAGAAGCTGCGCTCTCCAGGATCGCTCCTTTCGACGCACCGCCGCCTGTCCCTTGCTCTGTCCCGGATGGTCCCACTGGGGTTTCTGCTCAGCCCGCGCGGACAGTCAAGGCGGAACGCCAGGAAGCTGCCTCGCGCCTTACTTCGCTTCCACGCCTAGTGTAAACGAACGTTCCACCCTAGCCTCACCCTTTTGCTTTTTGTCTGGGACGTTTCCGTGTGGCTTTTGGTACTCGGGGTTCGGGCACGCCGCTCCGGGACCTCGCAAGTCGAATCCGTAGGGCTCTCCTGGATAATTCCACTCGAGACCGTACCGATCGACTGCTCTCCCTTCTGGCTTGTTATACTCGTGGTTCGGGCACGCCGCTCCGGGACCTCGCAAGTCGAATCCGTGGGGCTCTCCTGGACAATTCCACTCGAGACCTTACCGATCGACCGCTCTCCCTTCTGGCTTGTTATACTCTTTCCAGGCGTAACGCCAGGTTAATCGACCGCCTTGACCTAGCCGTGTGATGCCCTCTGGATCTCAGCTACCTGCGTCTCAATTCGGAGATTCCTGGTATCCCAATCCCGAACGTCTCGACGTAGCAATCTCGCTCCTTGTAGGCTCCCACGGCGCTGCTTCTCTGGCGACTCGACCTGCTGCTGCTCCCTTGTAGATTATCTGGTTGTTTGATTGTTCACTTTGGTATCTGAGTGATCTTGACGGTTTGACTCCTTGTGATCGACTGCCAGCGCTCTGCGGCCTTATATAGGGCCTCCGGGAACCGTTATTTCCCTTTTGCGCACGGCCCGCTGGATCTCTCCACTCTGGGTCCAAAGTTCGTGCCTCCTGGATGACCCACTTGTCGTTCCCGTACCGCTTCCAATCGATGCTCCGCCCACTGCTGCCATCCCGCTGATTCCCGTGATGCTTGTGGCACGCCTGTGTGCCGCTCCACCGCCGAGATGTGGCACTTCCTCTCCCGGTCCAAAGTTCACGGAAGAGTCCAAAGTCCGGTGGAGTCCCGTTACCCGCTTTTGCACACGGCACTCTTGCCTTGCCCGCGAAGTCTCCACTCTCTCTCGATCTCCATCCTTGGTCTCCAAACTCTCTAGCTCTCCTTCATTGGTCTCCAAACTCTCTCGCTCTCCTTCGTTGGTCTCCAAACTCTCTCGCTCTCCTCGCCGCGCCGTTACTACGCGAATTCGCCGCGTATCTGGCAAGCGGCCGGCCATCTGCTGCTGTTTCTATTTGTGGGGAGTTATTCAACTCCTCACATTCCCCCCTTACTTCGGGAAACATTTTAAACTTGTTCCTACTCCCCGGCGTTTTCTTGTTTATCCTAGCCTTCGAGTCCTTGTGATTCCCGCGGCGCTCCCTCGTTGCTCCCTCGATGCTCCCACGACGCTCTTAACTCCGTTGAGTTTCTACAGCGCTGGTTATCCTCCTCGTAGCAACTTGAATCTCCCGCGCCGATATCTTTCCTGACTCCACTGGGACATCGATACTCGTGTGCTATCGATCCCCAGCTCGCTGCTCATCGCTGCGTTCTACCCCTTTTATTTGCTTCCTCCGCCTGGTCACACCATTCGTGTGTGATCGATGTGCGATATCGATATCGACGGTGCGGCGTTGCCACCTGCTCGTTGCGATATTTCCACCTTTGGCCGATATTACCATTTGACGTGTACCCATCGATCGCACTTTCATCTAGTGCCAATCGATCGCCTATCGAGGCGCCCCCTTCCCTGGCTCATGGTGATTTTGCAACATTCATGGTAAGTTTCCGAATTTCTTTAAAATTTGTTTCCTCTCATCTTTTTTTTTTTCCTTCCGGCCTTCACTCGTCAGCCTGGTCATCGCGCATGAGTCGCTGGAAGGCGCTACTGGCCACAAGGCACAACTGGCCAGCACAGCTGGCGCACATCCTCACAGCCGGCCATTAGGGAGTACATGATCGTATCGATGGCCTCGTTTTCCAATAGCAGAGTGAACATCTCAGGGGACAACGACATGCCCCACACCTTGCTCCGATCGTCCTCCAGCTGCTGTTCCAGTGGCGATTCCGGCTGCGGTTCTACCAATTTTGACACCGTCTGCAGGATGAACCGATTGCTGAACATCGTGTTGCCCAATGCTCCAGCCGTTCCACCTCCTCGGCGTCATCGTGGGTGGGCGGGGCGTGGTCGAGGCGCTGCTGGCGCTGGCAGAGGCTGTGGCAGAGACGTCGCTTACCTTGTGGATCGCAATTTCCGCGGGGCACATCGACCGGCAGTGGGCGATAATCAAGTTTTTATTTCCTTCGGCCTCCCCTTCTTCCTACGGATCTACGGATCTACGGTACAGCTCTCTGATCTGTGCCGTCTTCCCCCTTCCCTGGCAGACTGTTGATGCGTGTTTTTCTTTCCTCCAATCAGTCCCAATCGAGTCCTTGGACGCTCTGGTTTGCTCCCTTTGTGTTCTTGACGTTCTCCTGATGTCCTTTATGTTTTTCATTGCGCCTTTGTAGTTACCCTGTAGTATCCCTGGAGTCGGTTTGTAGTATCCCTTTCGAATCCTTGGAGGTATCCTTGGAATTTGTTCGTAGTATCCTTTGGGAATCCTTGCAGGTATCCCTGGACTCTTTCCGTAGTATCTTTTGGGAACCCTTGGACGTATCCTTTGACTTCTTTCGTAGTATCCTTTGGGCATCCTTGGAGGTGTCCTTGGACTCCTTTCGTAGTATCCTTTGGGCATCCTTGGAGGTATCCTTGGAGGTATCCTTGGACTCCTTTCGTAGTATCCTTTGGGCATCCTTGGGGGTATCCTTGGACTCCTTTCGTAGTATCCTTTGGGCATCCTTGGAGGTATCCTTGGGACCCTTTCGTAGTATCCTTTGGTCATCCTTGGAGGTAGCCTTGGACTCCTTTCGTAGTATCCTTTGGGCATCCTTGGAGGTATCCTTGGGATCCTTTCGTAGTATCCTTTGGTCATCCTTGGAGGTATCCTTGGACTCCTTTCGTAGTATCCTTTGGGCATCCTTGGACTTTTAATGTTGTTTTGCATCTGTTGTGTCTGCTCGCTGTAGCCGCTCGCTTGTGTTTTCCGTTTGTTGCTGTTTCAGCTCGCTTACGTGGATGGTCCGCTCTTTCTTTGTGTTTATGTGTCGTATTTTGCAGATTACTGGTGACGCAAAACCTATGACTTGGTAAGGTCCGTCGTATCTTGGGGCCAATTTTGCTGCGAACCCCTCGGCCGCTTTTGATAAGTGGTGTTCCTTGGCCCACACGACGTCATCCACCTTTGGCGTCCATTGCCTCCTCCTTAGGTTATAATGCCTAGCCTGGTCCTGGGATGCTTTCTCCAGGTTCCGCCTTACAATCTCGAAGATTTCCCTGAGTTTGTTTGCATTCTCTTCCGGGGTCTCTGTCGGTCGTCTGGTCCCTACGGTTTCTCTGTCGTATAGGGCTGCCAGCATGATTTCTGGCCATTTTTCGTCCCAGTCTCTTTGGTTCTGCCCTGCGAACTGCGCAATCATTGTTTTCACCGTCCTATTGGCTCTCTCAGTCGGGTTCTCCTGTGGGGTGGAGCTATGAACTGTTGCCTGGCTCCCATTTCGGCCAGGAAACTCTTGAAGGTTTTGCTGGTAAACTGGACTCCGTTGTCCGTTATGACTATTTTGGGGACCCCATACCTCGCGATTATGCGTTCTTTAAAAGCTTTCTTTAGGAACTCGGCCGTCGCGCTTCGCAGCGGCACCAACTCAGTCCACTTGGAGAAACGGTCTATCAATACCAGCCACATTTGGTTGCCGTGCTTCGAACGCGGCAGGGGTCCGACGAAGTCCGCACATACCGTAGCCCATGGTTCCTCTAGCACCTGCGTAAGCATTTTCCCAGCCATTTGCATCTGATTCGGCTTGAATCTCATGCATGTCTCGCATACTCGCACGTGGGCTCGGGCGTCTCTGTGCATTCCTGGCCAGTAGTACCGGGCTGCCAGACGTGCTATTGTCTTTCGGCACCGTTTCCCGTAGAGCTTTCGGGACGCACATCTTCCATGTTGCAACATCTTCGCTGCCCGCTCTATGAGGTATATTCCTGTACAGGGTGTTACCCTCCATCGCGTAGTCTGGATACTTTTGCGGCTGGGTCCTTATCTTTTCGCGCATTTCCAGAATCTAGCTGCATGCTCTCCTTGATCCCTCGAAGCGTTTCCGGCAGTGGCTGCCTTGACAAAGCGTCTGCCACCACGTTGAGTTGCCCTTTCCTGTACGCTATTTCGAAGTCGTACTGCTGCAACTCCAGGGCCCATCTGGCGATCCTCCCTAAAGGGCTCTCTATGCTGTTGAGCCACTTCAGTGCCATGTGGTCGGTTACTACTTTAAAGTGGTAACCTTCCAGATACGGCTTGAGCTTTCGGATTGCCCAGACGATTGCCAAGCACTCCTTCTCGGTCGTTGATTAATTCTTCTCAGCGCCGTTGAGCGTTCGGCTTGAGTAAGAGATTACCTTTTCGCCTCGTTCAGTTTCCTGGGTCAAGATTGCCCCGATGCCGTAGTCGCTTGCGTCAGTTTGCAAGATGAATGGTTTGTCGAAGTCCGGGCATGCCAGTACGGGTTCTGCGACGAGTCTTGCCTTCACCTCTTCGAACGCCGTCTAATGTTCCTGTGTCCACACCCATTTATTGCCCTTGCGTAGCAGATCGTTGAGAGGTTTGACCATTTTTGCGAAGTCAGGTACAAACCGGCGGTACCATGATGCTACGCCCAGGTACTGCCGGAGCTCTCTTACTGTCGATGGTGGTTCTAGTTCGGCGATGGCTGCTACCTTTTCCGGATCCGTGCCTATTCCTTCGCTAGTCACTCGATGACCGAGATATAACAGCTCTTTCTTGAAAAATTGGCACTTCTCCGGGTTTAATCTCAGATTTGCCTCCTTTAGTCGTCGGAACACTTCCTTTAGGTTGGCCTTATGTTCTTCCAGCGAGCGCCCAATCACTATGATGTCGTCCTGATAAGCAAATGCGTGCGGCGACATTTCGGGGCCGATCACCCGGTCCAGCACCCGTTGTAAGGTCGCAGACGCCGAATGAAGTCCGAATGGCATTACTTTCCATTGGAATAAACCTTTCCCCGGCACTGTAAACGCCGTAAACTGCCTGCTGTCCGCTTTCAGTGGGATTTGCCAGTACCCATCCTTTAGGTCCAAGCTGCTGATGTACCGTGCTTCCCTCAGTTGGTCGAGAATATAATTTATTCGGGGCATCGGGTAGGCATCCTTTACAGATTTGGCGTTTATTTGCCTAAAGTCGACGCACAGTCTCCATTTGCCCGTCTTTTTCCTAACCATCACGATGGGAGAACTGTATGGGCTTGTTGAGTGTTCTATGTATCCCATTTGGAGAAGCTCGTCCACCTTCGCATTGATCTCCCCTTGAACTTTCGGATTCTTGGGATAGTATCGCTGCTTTATTGGTTTGTCGTCTTTCATCGTGATCTGATGCTCTGCCATGTTTGATGCTCCCTTCATGCTGTTGAAAGTCGTGTCGTCATCTTCGCTTGCCCGTTGTACGACTGCCACCGACAACTTTTCCTCGAGCCATTCCTTGTGACGATTCCTGGCCGGTATTATCACTTCGTGTCCAGCGCACTTAATTTCGGTACCGACTTGTGTTAGAAAGTTCCATCCCAACACCAATGAATCCACTACCCCTGGTAGTATCAGCAGGGTCATGCTCAGTCGCTTGTTCCCGAACGCGATTTCCACCTCCAGCTGCTCATCGATTTCGCCACATCTTCCGTCTGCCAACCTAACTTGCCGTCGTATCCTTGTAATCTTTCCGAGGGCAGCCAGGTCGTCCGCTAGCTCTTTGCTTATAAAGCTTGCTGTTGCCCCGGTGTCGATTGTGGCCTTGTATGTGCCCCCACCAATCGTCACCGCTGCGGACAACTGCTGCTCCTCCTCGATCAGCTTTCCCGTTAGTTTGGAGAGGTAGCATCTTGCGACCCCTGCTCGCCTCTCTGCGGCTGAGATCGCTGGGCATTTCCCGCCTGCTGGCAGCATTCAACGCTCCTGACGCCTACTCTCCCGCACACCCAGCAGAACAACAGGCGTTGGTGCCGACATCCCCGCGCCCAGTGTCCATGACCGCCGCACTTTCGGCAGGCCTCCTGGGGGTCTGTGATGTGTGTCGTTTCACGAGGCCTTTGTGTTGTACTTGGTGGCCTCCAAACATTGTTTGCTGGTTGCATCTGTTGCTGTTGTGGTGGTGTCCATTGGCCTCCGCGTGGTGCCCCTGTTGCCTGCTGCCGTGGTACTCGGTTAGGTGGCGACCATTCGTCGTTTCCCCGTGTCTCCTGGATTCCTGTCTCTTCGCATCTTCTGCATGTTACCTGCGCTGGCGATGCCGACTTGTTCTTAGAGAATTTGTTCTCCTGCGCGAACGCTTCCCGCTCCTTTTCGAGTTCTTCATACTCGTCTGCTAATATCATCAGCGTGTCCAGGTCCGACACTTTGTATGCCCTTAGGAAGATCCTTAGACTGGGGGTGCAGTTTTCCTTGATGATCCTTAAGGTCTCTATAGCTGAGTAATTAAGTGGCCTCACCATCGTCTGCATGTCGATCATGTAGTCTTTGAACGACTCGCTGAAGCCCTGCTTCCCTGCGATGAACCACTTCAAAGCCCTTCCCTTCAGCAATTCAGGCATCGCTCGGGGAATCATGTCTAACTCCAAGCCGTATGTGTTGGCGGACCATTCCACCTGCTCCAGGAACTCGAACGGTTTTTCCGCCCCGTCGAACCTGAACGACCATTCGCGGACCTGTTTAGCGATCCTTGCATAGTCTGATTGATTGGGTCTCGAGATCAGCGCTGTTGTTTTCCTGTCTTGGCTTGATTCTCTCCTGTTTGCCTCCTTTTGTAGGTTGTCAACGCTCAGGCTTGCCACTAAGTTGTCCCCTTCGGCGGTTGTTAACGTGATGCTGGGGCCGGCTTTGTCGTGGTATGTGGCTTCCAAATCGGCCCAGATGTCAACGAGTTGTGGGTCATTATCCGTTTCTGAGTAATACTCGGATAATGCTTTTCTCATGTCCTCTAATCTGCCGTCCAGGGTGGCATTAAGCCTCTGTGCGACATTGGCGAAATCCTCCTTTTTAAGCCGGTAGATCCACTTCTTCCCCATTCTGTTTAAATTGCTTTCACTGCTGGGACAATCACGTTGGGCGCCAGATGTAACGAACTGATTTTTATGTTCTGCTCGCTACGAGATTCGTGCGGCTAGCTCAGTATATTATGTGTTCGTCCCACCAAATTTATATTAACGTGACCGCCCAGTAGCTCAGTGAGAAAGCACAGAATTCACGGGTTCGTATTGGGTTTTATTGCGGGTATATTATTACAAGTGTCTTAGTCGCTTGGTTGGCCTTGACTCGTTGCTTGTGACCTTCGGTGCTTCCGACGGTCCTGATTGACTCGACGACCTCTCGCCTTGACGACTCGGTGCTCCAGTCCTGTAGCTCCCTGAAGATACTCGCAGCTCCCTGAAGATCCTCGCCGCTCCCTGAAGATCCTCGCAGCTCCCTGAAGACGCTCGCTCGCTGTTCACTTCTCACGCGTGACTTGGTGACTGCTGGTAACGACTCGGAATCGCGAGGGGTATCGGCCGTACGGGCTTAGGGAAGCGTCACCGTTCTCAGACTAGGGTGAACAGAAGCTGCGCTCTCCAGGATCGCTCCTTTCGACGCACCGCCGCCTGTCCCTTGCTCTGTCCCGGATGGTCCCACTGGGGTTTCTGCTCAGCCCGCGCGGACAGTCAAGGCGGAACGCCAGGAAGCTGCCTCGCGCCTTTCTTCGCTTCCACGCCTAGTGTAAACGAACGTTCAAACCCTAGCCTCACCCTTTTGCTTTTTGTCTGGGACGTTTCCGTGTGGCTTTTGGTACTCGGGGTTCGGGCACGCCGCTCCGGGACCTCGCAAGTCGAATCCGTAGGGCTCTCCTGGATAATTCCACTCGAGACCGTACCGATCGACCGCTCTCCCTTCTGGCTTGTTATACTCGTGGTTCGGGCACGCCGCTCCGGGACCTCGCAAGTCGAATCCGTAGGGCTCTCCTGGACAATTCCACTCGAGACCTTACCGATCGACCGCTCTCCCTTCTGGCTTGTTATACTCTTTCCAGGCGTAACGCCAGGTTAATCGACCGCCTTGACCTAGCCGTGTGATGCCCTCTGGATCTCATCTACCTGCGTCTCAATTCGGAGATTCCTGGTATCCCAATCCCGAACGTCTCGACGTAGCAATCTCGCTCCTTGTAGGCTCCCACGGCGCTGCTTCTCTGGCGACTCGACCTGCTGCTGCTCCCTTGTAGATTATCTGGTTGTTTGATTGTTCACTTTGGTATCTGAGTGATCTTGACGGTTTGACTCCTTGTGATCGACTGCCAGCGCTCTGCGGCCTTATATAGGGCCTCCGGGAACCGTTATTTCCCTTTTGCGCACGGCCCGCTGGATCTCTCCACTCTGGGTCCAAAGTCCGTGCCTCCTGGATGACCCACTTGTCGTTCCCGTACCGCTTCCAATCGATGCTCCGCCCACTGCTGCCATCCCGCTGATTCCCGTGATGCTTGTGGCACGCCTGTGTGCCGCTCCACCGCCGAGATGTGGCACTTCCTCTCCCGGTCCAAAGTTCACGGGAGAGTCCAAAGTCCGGTGGAGTCCCGTTACCCGCTTTTGCACACGGCACTCTTGCCTTGCCCGCGAAGTCTCCACTCTCTCTCGATCTCCATCCTTGGTCTCCAAACTCTCTCGCTCTCCTTCATTGGTCTCCAAACTCTCTCGCTCTCCTTCGTTGGTCTCCAAACTCTCTCGCTCTCCTCGCCGCGCCGTTACTACGCGAATTCGCCGCGTATCTGGCAAGCGGCCGGCCACCTGCTGCTGTTTCTATTTGTGGGGAGTTATTCAACTCCTCACACCGTATCACAGGATAACTAAATTAATATTTTTTTTTTAACTGCTAAACTTTCTCGGAAAAATATTAAGAGATAGAGAAGGAGCCGGTTAGATTTTCTAAAATGTATTGCGGACAGAGTATAGTTCGAGAACTAATACTGTTTTGTTCCTGCCTCACTAATAAAAAATGTAGTTGCTCTAAGGCTAAACGAAATTAAAATTTCTATAGGTCTTCCGTGGATAGTGTACCATCTGCACATCTATAGAAACCTTTTAATTTACAGAGTGTGGTCAAGGCAATGATGTAGTAAATCAGAAAGGGTCAGAAGATCTACTGTAGTTTGATACTTTCTGCATTTTGCTCGGAATAAGTTTTCTAAACATCACTAACTAAGTAAAGGAAAATTCTAACTCTGAATTTAAATTTTGACCAGAAAGAAAACTAATGTTCTTTGTCTCTGTTCTCCAAAAGAATTGACGATCCAAGAAATGCATTTTTATAGTAAATAAAGTAGAAGTTGAAATTAAAGAAGTATAGAAAAGAATTCGAATTGAATTACCGTTGAGTCTTAATGAGTGACTACTGTACTCGCTAAAGCCCCACGTTGGTTATATTACGGGGTTAGGACTGATCCAATATGAGGCAGAGTAGTTAAAGTGGACTCTTTTAGAATATAAATGTAAATATACACACGCAGCTGGAACACAGTAAAAAACTAGGAAGAACGCTATAGTCGAGTACCTCGACTACCAGATACCCGTTACTCAGCTAAAGGGACGGAAGGGAAATGGAGATATGCAAGCTGCAAAGCGATATTGAAATGCGCCACGTACCGGCGGTAGCGAATTTTTGGGTCAATAGATAGGTATTGACGAGACTAATACATTTCAGTTAAAAGTTTTTTTCTAGCATGAAAATTATGGGCGCCACAGGTTTGGGCGGTTTGTGGGCGTTAGAGTGGACGTGGCATATTCGCGTAACAAACTTACGATGCGCCCAAGGCTACGGAATCTAACTGTGAGATCCCAATTCTCTATCTCTGATAGTTTTCGAGTTATCCTCGTTTATATTTACGTTTTTTTGAAGTTTGTGGGCGGTTTGTGGGCGTTAAAGTGGGCGTGGCAAACTTTTTTTGGTCAATCGATAGGTATTGATGAGAATAATAAATTTCAGCTTAAATTTTTATTCTAGCATCAAAACTGTAGGAGCCACAGTTTTGGGCGGCTTGTGGGCGTTAGATTGGGCGTGGCACTCTGCTGAAACAAACTTACGCTGCGCAGGAATCTGCATGCCTAATCCCAGTATTGTAGCTCTTATAGTTTCCGAGATCTCAGCGTTCATACGGACAGACGGACATGGCTAGATCGTCTCGGCTAGTGATCCTGATCAAGAATATATATACTTTATGGAGTAGGAAACGCTTCTTTCTGCCTGTTACATACTTTCCGACGAATCTAGTATACCCGTTACTCGTAGAGTAAAAGGGTATACAAGGTGAGTTCCAAAGTAAGCAGGACGTTTTGAATTGGAAGTAAGGCTATTGCGTTTTAAGTGTCAGTATGTTTTTGTCATCGGTGCGAAAATGAGCTTCGACCAAAGAGCCAACATTCAATTTTGTTTTAAAATGGGTAAAAATCTTACCGAAACTTTTTAATTGATGAAACAAGTTTATGGCGATGATTGCCTATCCCGTAGCCGAGTGCACGAGTGGTTTCAACGTTTTCAAAGTAGTCTTGAGGACATAAATGACGATGAACATGTGGGCCAACCAAAATCCGTGATCACCGAAAATTCCATCGAAACTGTGCGTGAATTCATAAAAAATCAGCCGAAATCATCATTGAAATTCATGGAAATAGAATTGAACATCTTCAAAACATCGATTTATCGCATTTTGACCGAACATTTGGGCTTACAAAAGGTGTGTACACGGTTTGTTCCGCACAAATTGACTGACGTCCAAAAATTGCTCAGAATTCAACATTCGAAGGACATCATTAAAGAGGCAAAAAAAGACCCGAACTTCCTTTACAAGATTGTGACTGGTGACGAAACGTGGTGTTTTCAATATGATCCCGAAACGAAACGCCAGATTGCTGAATGGAAGGCGCCGGACGAACCGAAACCCAAAAAATCGCGCCTGGAGAAGTCAAAAGTGAAGACAATGCTGATTTGTTTTTATGATTCCAAGGGTATTGTCCACAAAGAATTTGTTCCACCCGGCCAAAACGTTAATGCGGTATTCTACCTTGGAGTTTCGAAGCGTTTGGTGCGCCGTATTCGACGTGTTCGGCCCGAATATCGCGAAGATGGAAGTTGGCGTTTGTTGCACGATACGATTACATTTTAACCATCAACCACTCCCCGTATTCACCTGATATGGCACCGTGCGACTTCTACCTTTTCGGAAAAATGCATTTGCCGATGAAAAGAAAGCGTTATGCAGACGTAGAGGCCATTCAAAAGGCTTGCACCGGCATACTGGCAGCCATACCGGGCAACGAGCTAAAACACTCGTTCGACATGCTTTTGGACAGGGCAAAACGCTGTATTAAAGCAGAAGGAGACTATTTTGAATAAAATAAATTGATTTTGCCGAAAAACTTTTGTTCTGTCTTTTTTTAAAAGTCCTGTTTACTTTGGAACTCACCTAATAAAAATTGCAAATCTTAAGGAAAAGTTTAAGAATCAGGTATTTTGTAATTCGGCTTCGGCTGGACCAAAATATTGGGGCGGGGTGGGTTGATCGTTGAAAAAGGTGAAACTTAAGAATAAAGGTAAGAAAAATCACGGGGGCACTTAGCAGTTTTTTCACGACGTGCTTGGGTTTATCTTGACACTTTTAAAATATAAGCTTTGCTTAACTTAAGCGCTCCAGAGCGAAGCAGTGACTTAGGGGAGAGATGGAGAGCGGGAGCGGAGGGCGTTGCGTTCGCGCAAGATGTAGACATCTGGAAAAAACTGCCGCACGACACAACCTCCAGAAATTAAACGCCCTTCTGGCGTGAACAAGAACCATTCGGCAGGAATCACAAATTTTTTTGTGGCGTCCATGATCTTACTGATGGATCAGTAATCAGTGATCAAGTTTGTTCTGCTGAACGCTCATGGTACATAACGAAGTTAAAAATGTAAAACATTTGACCTGAAAAACTCCACTATGCAATTCAAATGTATTTTTAAATTGGTCTTAGTGTAAGGTTTTGACAATCACTTTATAATCAAATGTATTTTAGCTAAAATTGCGTTTGTAAAAGCGATATTGGTTGCCACCGCAACTGTATCATTGCACACAGCAATCGGGGACACGTTAAAATAAAAAAATCCTGAACAGTTGTAAAGAATTAAACTTACTTCATGGTTCTTTAAAATGAATTATGTTAATTATTATGGATGCTTAACTCATAGATACACGCCAGCAGCAATGTACAATGTATCACAAAAAGGTAGCTTACTAATCTTACGCTCCTTTTTTACTGATCATGATGCAAAAATTCTTGCATCATAGTCATGTCCGTTTGACAGAACTATCGTAAGAATTCCATCAGCAACGCAACGCAGTAAAGGATACGTTTCTAACCCCATAGGTTATATACACTGGTCGGCATAAGTATTTTGACAAAACAAAAGTTAAATATACTCATAATTTTAACTTACTTCTTGTAAACTTTGGCATCAATGGAAAGGTAAATTAAATGCCACTTGAATGATACAAAACATTTCTAAACCCATTCAGTACTTATTGAAAAGGACGAATTTCTGTAAGCATCTACTTTTCATACTTTTTTCCTCGACTTGAAAACTTAAATTTTTTAATGCAAAAAGTTTCTTTAAACAAAAATAAAAGTAACTGCAAAAAGAATTTTTCAAAAATGTCTTAAAGCTGTTGGAATAAAACCTCCCCAAAAGTCTTATTGTTATTGCAGGTAGTACATAAGTCGGAACGAAACGGAGTGGACAACTTTATCTTACAGTTCCCATTGGAAGGATAAAAAAAAATTCTGTGTTTGTTGACACATTAACTTCTACTCTTGGGACTATCATTCTTCTTAAATTTAAAAGTTCGAATTAAATTTAAAAAGAAACGGACGACGTTAATGTCAAAAAATAAATTTGATTTCGTTCATTTACGGTAGTAAATTAAAACGAAACAATATCTTTATTTTTCTGTAATTAGTTTTAGGTTTTCCTAAAATCGGAAAGCTCTGTTATAGAAGGTTATAGAAACTTATCTTTCTTTCTTGTTTTATTTCATAAACATTACTTCGAATAAAGGGTATTGAGAATTTGCTTCAAACAGAAAACTTTAATATTTAAAAGTCAGAAACTAAAAGAAAATAAAGTTTCATTATTTCTGATTCGCGACCGCTGAAGAGAGCGGACGTGTCTTGTGCGATCTCCGCGAAAAGTGCAAGAAAGTTGATAAATTAAATGCAAACAAAACACAAAAAACTAAACTGGTTAATTTCGAATAAGCGAAAAGACGCTAAAACCCAAAGAAATTTAGGTTTCAACACACAAAATCGGTGTAATGACTTTAACTAGCACATACATTGTCTCATCTTATAATATTAAATAAGTGCCACGCTAATAAAAGCTCAATGAGCTACGAACAGAATAAAGTGCGACTCAGCTCCGCGAGCCGAAGGGACGGTTACTTTTCGTATGTCTCAACGCGTGATAGCGAAGTGCAAAAAACGACCCTACTGTCGGTCGATAGCCAAAGAGCACGATCTTGCTCACCATGCTTACTTACGGCTACCCCTACTCCGACGGCGTGGAGTCAACAATGCAAAACCCCCCACCATCAGTTTCGACTGGCGCACCAACAACATGCAACGGTAAAACTTCTGCATCCGCTCTAAATTTGTCAGCAACAACTACAGCTACGGCAAAAAAACCAACAACAACCACAGCTACGACTGTTATTTCGGAATCGACTGCAACCGCAGCTCTAAATACAAGGGCAACAAAAACCACGACAACAAATCAAAACCAAAACAAAATTCAGCAAGCGGGTCCGGCCATACAGACCGGACTAGATCGGTACATACATATCAAGCGTAAGCTTAGCCCGCAGAACACCGCGGTAGGTAACAAGGCAAAAATAAACCGTGTCCAAATAGAAGATAAATTACCCGGGAGATCCAACAGCAATAGATTTGCGCTTCTAGCGGAAAATGAACCAGATCGGGCTCAGGAGACCCAACCGAAACCTAAGCCCCCACCAATTTACATTAGGGAGAAAATCTCGAACGTCCTGGTCAACAAAATTGTTGCGCTGACCGGGGACGGAAACTTTCATGTTGTTCCGGTCACAAAAGGGGATATCCATGAAACCAAGCTTCAACTCCTCACACCGTATCACAGGATAACTAAATTAATATTTTTTTTTTTAACTGCTAAACTTTCTCGGAAAAATATTAAGAGATAGAGAAGGAGGCGGTTAGATTTTCTAAAATGTATTGCGGACAGAGTATAGTTCGAGAACTAATACTGTTTTGTTCCTGCCTCACTAATAAAAAATGTAGTTGCTCTAAGGCTAAACGAAATTAAAATTTCTATAGGTCTTCCGTGGATAGTGTACCATCTGCACATCTATAGAAACCTTTTAATTTACAGAGTGTGGTCAAGGTAATGATGTAGTAAATCAGAAAGGGTCAGAAGATCTACTGTAGTTTGATACCTTCTGCATTTTGCTCGGAATAAGTTTTCTAAACATCACTAACTAAGTAAAGGAAAATTCTAACTCTGATTATAAGTTTTGACCAGAAAGAAAACTAATGTTCTTTGTCTCTGTTCTCCAAAAGAATTGACGATCCAAGAAATGCATTTTTATAGTAAATAAAGTAGAAGTTGAAATTAAAGAAGTATAGAAAAGAATTCGAATTGAATTACCGTTGAGTCTTAATGAGTGACTACTGTACTCGCTAAAGCCCCACGTTGGTTATATTACGGGGTTAGGACTGATCCAATATGAGGCAGAGTAGTTAAAGTGGACTCTTTTAGAATATAAATGTAAATATACACACGCAGCTGGAACACAGTAAAAAACTAGGAAGAACGCTATAGTCGAGTACCTCGACTATCAGATACCCGTTACTCAGCTAAAGGGACGGAAGGGAAATGGAGATATGCAAGCTGCAAAGCGATATTGAAATGCGCCACCTACCGGCGGTAGACAGATCTAAGCGTTTTGGGCGTTAAAGTGGGCGTGGCGAATTTTTGGGTCAATAGATAGGTATTGACGAGACTAATACATTTCAGTTAAAAGTTTTTTTCTAGCATGAAAATTATGGGCGCCACAGGCTTGGGCGGTTTGTGGGCGTTAGAGTGGACGTGGCATATTCGCGTAACATACTTACGATGCGCCCAAGGCTACGGAATCTAACTGTGAGATCCCAATTCTCTATCTCTGATAGTTTTCGAGATATCCTCGTTTATATTTACGTTTTTTTGAAGTTTGTGGGCGGTTTGTGGGCGTTAAAGTGGGCGTGGCAAACTTTTTTTGGTCAATCGATAGGTATTGATGAGAATAATAAATTTCAGCTTAAATTTTTATTCTAGCATCAAAACTGTAGGAGCCACAGTTTTGGGCGGCTTGTGGGCGTTAGATTGGGCGTGGCACTCTGCTGAAACAAACTTACGCTGCGCAGGAATCTGCATGCCTAATCCCAGTATTGTAGCTCTTATAGTTTCCGAGATCTCAGCGTTCATACGGACAGACGGACATGGCTAGATCGTCTCGGCTAGTGATCCTGATCAAGAATATATATACTTTATGGGGTAGGAAACGCTTCCTTCTGCCTGTTACATACTTTCCGACGAATCTAGTATACCCGTTACTCGTAGAGTAAAAGGGTATACAAGGTGAGTTCCAAAGTAAGCAGGACATTTTGTATCTAGCGCCCTCTAGTGGCGCCATCTATATGTCAACTGGTGCGATAGAATCTGCTATCGTTTATCGAAAAAAAATGTCATGACATTTCATCTATTGGAAGTAAGGTTATTGCGTTTTAAGTGTCAGTATGTTTTTGTCATCGGTGCGAAAATGAGCTTCGAACAAAGAGCCAACATTCAATTTTGTTTTAAAATGGGTAAAAATCTTACCGAAACTTTTTAATTGATGAAACAAGCTTATGGCGATGATTGCCTATCCCGTAGCCGAGTGCACGAGTGGTTTCAACGTTTTCAAAGTAGTCTTGAGGACATAAATGACGATGAACATGTGGGCCAACCAAAATCCGTGATCACCGAAAATTCCATCGAAACTGTGCGTGAATTCATAAAAAATCAGCCGAAATCATCATTGAAATTCATGGAAATAGAATTGAACATCTTCAAAACATCGATTTATCGCATTTTGACCGAACATTTGGGCTTACAAAAGGTGTGTACACGGTTTGTTCCGCACAAATTGACTGACGTCCAAAAATTGCTCAGAATTCAACATTCGAAGGACATCATTAAAGAGGCAAAAAAAGACCCGAACTTCCTTTACAAGATTGTGACTGGTGACGAAACGTGGTGTTTTCAATATGATCCCGAAACGAAACGCCAGAGTGCTGAATGGAAGGCGCCGGACGAGCCGAAACCCAAAAAATCGCGCCTGGAGAAGTCAAAAGTGAAGACAATGCTGATTTGTTTTTATGATTCCAAGGGTATTGTCCACAAAGAATTTGTTCCACCCGGCCAAAACGTTAATGCGGTATTTTACCTTGGAGTTTTGAAGCGTTTGGTGCGCCGTATTCGACGTGTTCGGCCCGAATATCGCGAAGATGGAAGTTGGCGTTTGTTGCACGATACGATTACATTTTAACCATCAACCACTCCCCGTATTCACCTGATATGGCACCGTGCGACTTCTACCTTTTCGGAAAAATGCATTTACCGATGAAAGGAAAGCGTTATGCAGACGTAGAGGCCATTCAAAAGGCTTGCACCGGCATACTGGCAGCCATACCGGGCAACGAGCTAAAACACTCGTTCGACATGCTTTTGGACAGGGCAAAACGCTGTATTAAAGCAGAAGGAGACAATTTTGAATAAAATAAATTGATTTTGCCGAAAAACTTTTGTTCTGTCTTTTTTTAAAAGTCCTGTTTACTTTGGAACTCACCTTGTAATAAAAATTGCAAATCTTAAGGAAAAGTTTAAGAATCAGGTATTTTGTAATTCGGCTTCGGCTGGACCAAAATATTGGGGCGGGGTGGGTTGATCGTTGAAAAAGGTGAAACTTAAGAATAAAGGTAAGAAAAATCACGGGGGCACTTAGCAGTTTTTTCACGACGTGCTTGGGTTTATCTTGACACTTTTAAAATATAAGCTTTGCTTAACTTAAGCGCTCCAGAGCGAAGCAGTGACTTAGGGGAGAGATGGAGAGCGGGAGCGGAGGGCGTTGCGTTCGCGCAAGATGTAGACATCTGGAGAAAACTGCCGCACGACACAACCTCCAGAAATTAAACGCCCTTCTGGCGTGAACAAGAACCATTCGGCAGGAATCACAAATTTTTTTGTGGCGTCCATGATCTTACTGATGGATCAGTAATCAGTGATCAAGTTTGTTCTGCTGAACGCTCATGATACATAACGAAGTTAAAAAAGTAAAACATTTGACCTGAAAAACTCCACTATGCAATTCAAATGTATTTTTAAATTGGTCTTAGTGTAAGGTTTTGACAATCACTTTATAATCAAATGTTTTTTAGCTAAAATTGCGTTTGTAAAAGCGATATTGGTTGCCACCGCAACTGTATCATTGCACACAGCAATCGGGGACACGTTAAAATAAAAAAATCCTGAACAGTTGTAAAGAATTAAACTCACTTCATGGTTCTTTAAAATGAATTATGTAAATTATTATGGATGCTTAACTCATAGATACACGCCAGCAGCAATGTACAATGTATCACAAAAGGTAGCTTACTAATCTTACGCTCCTTTTTTACTGATCATGATGCAAAAATTCTTGCATCATAGTCATGTCCGTTTGACAGAACTATCGTAAGAATTCCATCAACAACGCAACGCAGTAAAGGATACGTTTCTAACCCCATAAAATAAAATATAAAAATAAAATAAATATACTCATAATTTTAACTTACTTCTTGTAAACTTTGGCATCAATGGAAAGGTAAATTAAATGCCACTTGAATGATACAAAACATTTATAAACCCATTCAGTACTTATTGAAAAGGACGAATTTGTGTAAGCATCTACTTTTCATACTTTTTTCCTCGACTTGAAAACTTAAATTTTTTAATGCAAAAAGTTTCTTTAAACAAAAATAAAAGTAACTGCAAAAAGAATTTTTCAAAAATGTCTTAAAGCTGTTGGAATAAAACCTCCCCAAAAGTCTTATTGTTATTGCAGGTAGTACATAAGGCGGAACGAAACGGAATGGACAACTTTATCTTACAGTTCCCATTGGAAGGATAAAAAAAAATTCTGTGTTTGTTGACACATTAACTTCTACTCTTGGGACTATCATTCTTCTTAAATTTAAAAGTTCGAATTAAATTTAAAAAGAAACGGACGACGTTAATGTCAAAAAATAAATTTGATTTCGTTCATTTACGGTAGTAAATTAAAACGAAACAATATCTTTATTTTTCTGTAATTAGTTTTAGGTTTTCCTAAAATCGGAAAGCTCTGTTATAGAAGGTTATAGAAACTTATCTTTCTTTCTTGTTTTATTTCATAAACATTACTTCGAATAAAGGGTATTGAGAATTTGCTTCAAACAGAAAACTTTAATATTTAAAAGTCAGAAACTAAAAGAAAATAAAGTTTCATTATTTCTGATTCGCGACCGCTGAAGAGAGCGGACGTGTCTTGTGCGATCTCCGCGAAAAGTGCAAGAAAGTTGATAAATTAAATGCAAACAAAACACAAAAAACTAAACTGGTTAATTTCAAATAAGCGAAAAGACGCTAAAACCCAAAGAAATTTAGGTTTCAACACACAAAATCGGTGTAATGACTTTAACTAGCACATACATTGTCTCATCTTATAATATTAAATAACGCTAATAAAAGCTCAATGAGCTACGAACAGAATAAAGTGCGACTCAGCTCCGCGAGCCGAAGGGACGGTTACTTTTCGTATGTCTCAACGCGTGATAGCGAAGTGCAAAAAACGACCCTACTGTCGGTCGATAGCCAAAGAGCACGATCTTGCTCACCATGCTTACTTACGGCTACCCCTACTCCGACGGCGTGGAGTCAACAATGCAAAACCCCCCCACCATCAGTTTCGACTGGCGCACCAACAACATGCAACGGTAAAACTTCTGCATCCGCTCTAAATTTGTCAGCAACAACTACAGCTACGGCAAAAAAACCAACAACAACCACAGCTACGACTATTATTTCGGAATCGACTGCAACCGCAGCTCTAAATACAAGGGCAACAAAAACCACGACAACAAATCAAAACCAAAACAAAATTCAGCAAGCGGGTCCGGCCATACAGACCGGACTAGATCGGTACATCCATATCAAGCGTAAGCTTAGCCCGCAGAACACCGCGGTAGGTAACAAGGCAAAAATAAACCGTGTCCAAATAGAAGATAAATTACCCGGGAGATCCAACAGCAATAGATTTGCGCTTCTAGCGGAAAATGAACCAGAACGGGCTCAGGAGACCCAACCGAAACCTAAGCCCCCACCAATTTACATTAGGGAGAAAATCTCGAACGCCCTGGTCAACAAAATTGTTGCGCTGACCGGGGACGGAAACTTTCATGTTGTTCCGGTCACAAAAGGGGATATCCGTGAAACCAAGCTTCAGACCAAATCTGAAGAACATTTCCGAGCAGTATTCAAATACCTGGAGGAAGCTAGGAAACGCTACTACACGTACCAACTAAAAATCAGCAAGGGCCTGCAAGTGGTACTAAAAGGAATCGAGCCCGACGTAACCGCCAAGGAAGTTATCGATGCTCTCAAGGAAAAAGGGTTTTCTGCAAGGAACGTCAGTAACATTATAAACAGGAAAAAGAGCCGCAACCACTCTTCAGGGTCGAGCTGGAGCCAGACAGCAGAGTCTTGAAGAAAAATGAAGTGCACCCCATTTATAACCTGCAATACTTATTGCACCGAAGAATTAACGTGGAAGAGCCACATAAAAGGAACGGCCCAGTGCAATGCACAAATTGTCAGGAGTATGGACACACCAGGGCATACTGTTCGCTTCGAACAGTCTGTGTAGCTTGTGGAGACTTCCACAATTCGGCTAACTGCCCTGCCGACAAAGAAGACCCCAAAAAGAAAAAATGCGTTAATTGCCAAGGTAACCACACGGCAAACTACAGGGGCTGTCCGATCTACAAGGAGATGAAGTGATAGCAACGCGCCATCAGAATACCCAAAATGCGTACACTTACTCGCGTACGACGCCGGAAGTATTTTTCGGCACGGCTGCAAGATCATCATTTGGTCAACTAAATACCCAGAAGGGATTCTCATACGCCGATGCCCTTCGATGGGGACGGAAAACCCACTCCAGTCTAATCTAGGAAATGCTCAGCAGATCCAAGTACAGTCGCAAAGCACTCTGGAAACTATGATGGTCACCATGCAACAAAGTATGATGGAACTCATGTCATTCATGAAAACGACCATGCAAACACTGGTTCAAAACCAGAACATGGTGATACAGCTACTTGTAGCTAAGCAGTCCAAATAATCAGATGGCAAATCTACGAATAACCATGTGGAACGCCAATGGCGTTTCACGGCACAACCTTGAAGTAACACAGTTCCTGAATGAAAACCATATCGACATTATGCTACTGGTAGAGACGCACCTCACAAACAAATACAACTTCCAAATAAGAGGCTACACTTTCTACCGCACAGACCATCCAGATGGTAAAGCCCTCGGCGGAACCGGCGTCCTAATCAGGGAACGCAAGCACCACTTTCACCAAAGGTTTTCAACTAATTACTTGCAAGCCACGTCTAACAAATTAGACTATGTTTCCCCTGGCAGCCCCACATACTGGCCAACAGACCCCAGGAAAGTTCCAGACCTAATAGACTTTGCGGTGACAAAAAACATTCCCCGCAATATAATAAGCGCCAAAGCGCTTTCGGACCTGTCGTCAGACCATTCGCCAGTGCTCATAACTCTTATTCAAAGCACAAAAAAGGTGTGTACACGGTTTGTTCCGCACAAATTGACTGACGTCCAAAAATTGCTCAGAATTCAATATTCGAAGGACATCATTAAAGAGGCGAAAAAAAGACCCGAACTTCCTTTACAAGATTGTGACTGGTGACGAAACGTGGTGTTTTCAATATGATCCCGAAACGAAACGCCAGAGTGCTGAATGGAAGGCGCCGGACGAGCCGAAACCCAAAAAATCGCGCCTGGAGAAGTCAAAAGTGAAGACAATGCTGATTTGTTTTTATGATTCCAAGGGTATTGTCCACAAAGAATTTGTTCCACCCGGCCAAAACGTTAATGCGGTATTCTACCTTGGAGTTTTGAAGCGTTTGGTGCGCCGTATTCGACGTGTTCGGCCCGAATATCGCGAAGATGGAAGTTGGCGTTTGTTGCACGATACGATTACATTTTAACCATCAACCACTCCCCGTATTCACCTGATATGGCACCGTGCGACTTCTACCTTTTCGGAAAAATGCATTTGCCGATTAAAGGAAAGCGTTATGCAGACGTAGAGGCCATTCAAAAGGCTTGCACCGGCATACTGGCAGCCATACCGGGCAACGAGCTAAAACACTCGTTCGACATGCTTTTGGACAGGGCAAAACGCTGTATTAAAGCAGAAGGAGACTATTTTGAATAAAATAAATTGATTTTGCCGAAAATCTTTTGTTCTGTCTTTTTTTAAAAGTCCTGTTTACTTTGGAACTCACCTTGTAATAAAAATTGCAAATCTTAAGGAAAAGTTTAAGAATCAGGTATTTTGTAATTCGGCTTCGGCTGGACCAAAATATTGGGGCGGGGTGGGTTGATCGTTGAAAAAGGTGAAACTTAAGAATAAAGGTAAGAAAAATCACGGGGGCACTTAGCAGTTTTTTCACGACGTGCTTGGGTTTATCTTGACACTTTTAAAATATAAGCTTTGCTTAACTTAAGCGCTCCAGAGCGAAGCAGTGACTTAGGGGAGAGATGGAGAGCGGGAGCGGAGGGCGTTGCGTTCGCGAAAGATGTAGACATCTGGAGAAAACTGCCGCACGACACAACCTCCAGAAATTAAACGCCCTTCTGGCGTGAACAAGAACCATTCGGCAGGAATCACAAATTTTTTTGTGGCGTCCATGATCTTACTGATGGATCAGTAATCAGTGATCAAGTTTGTTCTGCTGAACGCTCATGATACATAACGAAGTTAAAAATGTAAAACATTTGACCTGAAAAACTCCACTATGCAATTCAAATGTATTTTTAAATTGGTCTTAGTGTAAGGTTTTGACAATCACTTTATAATCAAATGTTTTTTAGCTAAAATTGCGTTTGTAAAAGCGATATTGGTTGCCACCGCAACTGTATCATTGCAGACAGCAATCGGGGACACGTTAAAATAAAAAAATCCTGAACAGTTGTAAAGAATTAAACTTACTTCATGGTTCTTTAAAATGAATTATGTTAATTATTATGGATGCTTAACTTATAGATACACGCCAGCAGCAATGTACAATGTATCACAAAAAGGTAGCTTACTAATCTTACGCTCCTTTTGTACTGATCATGATGCAAAAATTCTTGCATCTTAGTCATGTCCGTTTGACAGAACTATCGTAAGAATTCCATCAACAACGCAACGCAGTAAAGGATACGTTTCTAACCCCATAAAGTATATACACTGGTCGGCATAAGTATTTTGACAAAACAAAAGTTAAATATACTCATAATTTTAACTTACTTCTTGTAAACTTTGGCATCAATGGAAAGGTAAATTAAATGCCACTTGAATGATACAAAACATTTCTAAACCCATTCAGTACTTATTGAAAAGGACGAATTTCTGTAAGCATCTACTTTTCATACTTTTCTCCTCGACTTGAAAACTTAAATTTTTTAATGCAAAAAGTTTCTTTAAACAAAAATAAAAGTAACTGCAAAAAGAATTTTTCAAAAATGTCTTAAAGCTGTTGGAATAAAACCTCCCCAAAAGTCTTATTGTTATTGCAGGTAGTACAAAAGTCGGAACGAAACGGAGTGGACAACTTTATCTTACAGTTCCCATTGGAAGGATAAAAAAAAATTCTGTGTTTGTTGACACATTAACTTCTACTCTTGGGACTATCATTCTTCTTAAATTTAAAAGTTCGAATTAATTTTAAAAAGAAACGGACGACGTTAATGTCAAAAAATAAATTTGATTTCGTTCATTTACGGTAGTAAATTAAAACGAAACAATATCTTTATTTTTCTGTAATTAGTTTTAGGTTTTCCTAAAATCGGAAAGCTCTGTTATAGAAGGTTATAGAAACTTATCTTTCTTTCTTGTTTTATTTCATAAACATTACTTCGAATAAAGGGTATTGAGAATTTGCTTCAAACAGAAAACTTTAATATTTAAAAGTCAGAAACTAAAAGAAAATAAAGTTTCATTATTTCTGATTCGCGACCGCTGAAGAGAGCGGACGTGTCTTGTGCGATCTCCGCGAAAAGTGCAAGAAAGTTGATAAATTAAATGCAAACAAAACACAAAAAACTAAACTGGTTAATTTCGAATAAGCGAAAAGACGCTAAAACCCAAAGAAATTTAGGTTTCAACACACAAAATCGGTGTAATGACTTTAACTAGCACATACATTGTCTCATCTTATAATATTAAATAAGTGCCACGCTAATAAAAGCTCAATGAGCTACGAACAGAATAAAGTGCGACTCAGCTCCGCGAGCCGAAGGGACGGTTACTTTTCGTATGTCTCAACGCGTGATAGCGAAGTGCAAAAAACGACCCTACTGTCGGTCGATAGCCAAAGAGCACGATCTTGCTCACCATGCTTACTTACGGCTACCCCTACTCCGACGGCGTGGAGTCAACAATGCAAAACCCCCCCACCATCAGTTTCGACTGGCGCACCAACAACATGCAACGGTAAAACTTCTGCATCCGCTCTAAATTTGTCAGCAACAACTACAGCTACGGCAAAAAAACCAACAACAACCACAGCTACGACTGTTATTTCGGAATCGACTGCAACCGCAGCTCTAAATACAAGGGCAACAAAAACCACGACGACAAATCAAAACCAAAACAAAATTCAGCAAGCGGGTCCGGCCATACAGACCGGACTAGATCGGTACATCCATATCAAGCGTAAGCTTAGCCCGCAGAACACCGCGGTAGGTAACAAGGCAAAAATAAACCGTGTCCAAATAGAAGATAAATTACCCGGGAGATCCAACAGCAATAGATTTGCGCTTCTAGCGGAAAATGAACCAGAACGGGCTCAGGAGACCCAACCGAAACCTAAGCCCCCACCAATTTACATTAGGGAGAAAATCTCGAACGCCCTGGTCAACAAAATTGTTGCGCTGACCGGGGACGGAAACTTTCATGTTGTTCCGGTCACAAAAGGGGATATCCATGAAACCAAGCTTCAACTCCTCACACCGTATCACAGGATAACTAAATTAATATTTTTTTTTTTAACTGCTAAACTTTCTCGGAAAAATATTAAGAGATAGAGAAGGAGGCGGTTAGATTTTTTAAAATGTATTGCGGACAGAGTATAGTTCGAGAACTAATACTTTTTTGTTCCTGCCTCACTAATAAAAAATGTAGTTGCTCTAAGGCTAAACGAAATTAAAATTTCTATAGGTCTTCCGTGGATAGTGTACCATCTGCACATCTATAGAAACCTTTTAATTTACAGAGTGTGGTCAAGGTAATGATGTAGTAAATCAGAAAGGGTCAGAAGATCTACTGTAGTTTGATACCTTCTGCATTTTGCTCGGAATAAGTTTTCTAAACATCACTAACTAAGTAAAGGAAAATTCTAACTCTGATTATAAATTTTGACCAGAAAGAAAACTAATGTTCTTTGTCTCTGTTCTCCAAAAGAATTGACGATCCAAGAAATGCATTTTTATAGTAAATAAAGTAGAAGTTGAAATTAAAGAAGTATAGAAAAGAATTCGAATTGAATTACCGTTGAGTCTTAATGAGTGACTACTGTACTCGCTAAAGCCCCACGTTGGTTATATTACGGGGTTAGGACTGATCCAATATGAGGCAGAGTAGTTAAAGTGGACTCTTTTAGAATATAAATGTAAATATACACACGCAGCTGGAACACAGTAAAAAACTAGGAAGAACGCTATAGTCGAGTACCTCGACTATCAGATACCCGTTACTCAGCTAAAGGGACGGAAGGGAAATGGAGATATGCAAGCTGCAAAGCGATATTGAAATGCGCCACCTACCGGCGGTAGACAGATCTAAGCGTTTTGGGCGTTAAAGTGGGCGTGGCGAATTTTTGGGTCAATAGATAGGTATTGACGAGACTAATACATTTCAGTTAAAAGTTTTTTTCTAGCATGAAAATTATGGGCGCCACAGGTTTGGGCGGTTTGTGGGCGTTAGAGTGGACGTGGCATATTCGCTTAACAAACTTACGATGCGCCCAAGGCTACGGAATCTAACTGTGAGATCCCAATTCTCTATCTCTGATAGTTTTCGAGATATCCTCGTTTATATTTACGTTTTTTTGAAGTTTGTGGGCGGTTTGTGGGCGTTAAAGTGGGCGTGGCAAACTTTTTTTGGTCAATCGATAGGTATTGATGAGAATAATAAATTTCAGCTTAAATTTTTATTCTAGCATCAAAACTGTAGGAGCCACAGTTTTGGGCGGCTTGTGGGCGTTAGATTGGGCGTGGCACTCTGCTGAAACAAACTTACGCTGCGCAGGAATCTGCATGCCTAATCCCAGTATTGTAGCTCTTATAGTTTCCGAGATCTCAGCGTTCATACGGACAGACGGACATGGCTAGATCGTCTCGGCTAGTGATCCTGATCAAGAATATATATACTTTATGGGGTAGGAAACGCTTCCTTCTGCCTGTTACATACTTTCCGACGAATCTAGTATACCCGTTACTCGTAGAGTAAAAGGGTATACAAGGTGAGTTCCAAAGTAAGCAGGACATTTTGAATCTAGCGCCCTCTAGTGGCGCCATCTATATGTCAACTGGTGCGATAGAATCTGCTATCGTTTATCGAAAAAAAATGTCATGAGATTTCATCTATTGGAAGTAAGGTTATTGCGTTTTAAGTGTCAGTATGTTTTTGTCATCGGTGCGAAAATGAGCTTCGAACAAAGAGCCAACATTCAATTTTGTTTTAAAATGGGTAAAAATCTTACCGAAACTTTTTAATTGATGAAACAAGCTTATGGCGATGATTGCCTATCCCGTAGCCGAGTGCACGAGTGGTTTCAACGTTTTCAAAGTAGTCTTGAGGACATAAATGACGATGAACATGTGGGCCAACCAAAATCCGTGATCACCGAAAATTCCATCGAAACTGTGCGTGAATTCATAAAAAATCAGCCGAAATCATCATTGAAATTCATGGAAATAGAATTGAACATCTTCAAAACATCGATTTATCGCATTTTGACCGAACATTTGGGCTTACAAAAGGTGTGTACACGGTTTGTTCCGCACAAATTGACTGACGTCCAAAAATTGCTCAGAATTCAACATTCGAAGGACATCATTAAAGAGGCAAAAAAAGACCCGAACTTCCTTTACAAGATTGTGACTGGTGACGAAACGTGGTGTTTTCAATATGATCCCGAAACGAAACGCCAGAGTGCTGAATGGAAGGCGCCGGACGAGCCGAAACCCAAAAAATCGCGCCTGGAGAAGTCAAAAGTGAAGACAATGCTGATTTGTTTTTATGATTCCAAGGGTATTGTCCACAAAGAATTTGTTCCACCCGGCCAATACGTTAATGCGGTATTCTACCTTGGAGTTTCGAAGCGTTTGGTGCGCCGGGGTCGACGTGTTCGGCCCGAATATCGCGAAGATGGAAGTTGGCGTTTGTTGCACGATACGATTACATTTTAACCATCAACCACTCCCCGTATTCACCTGATATGGCACCGTGCGACTTCTACCTTTTCGGAAAAATGCATTTGCCGATGAAAGGAAAGCGGTATGCAGACGTAGAGGCCATTCAAAAGGCTTGCACCGGCATACTGGCAGCCATACCGGGCAACGAGCTAAAACACTCGTTCGACATGCTTTTGGACAGGGCAAAACGCTGTATTAAAGCAGAAGGAGACTATTTTGAATAAAATAAATTGATTTTGCCGAAAAACTTTTGTTCTGTCTTTTTTTAAAAGTCCTGTTTACTTTGGAACTCACCTAATAAAAATTGCAAATCTTAAGGAAAAGTTTAAGAATCAGGTATTTTGTAATTCGGCTTCGGCTGGACCAAAATATTGGGGCGGGGTGGGTTGATCGTTGAAAAAGGTGAAACTTAAGAATAAAGGTAAGAAAAATCACGGGGGCACTTAGCAGTTTTTTCACGACGTGCTTGGGTTTATCTTGACACTTTTAAAATATAAGCTTTGCTTAACTTAAGCGCTCCAGAGCGAAGCAGTGACTTAGGGGAGAGATGGAGAGCGGGAGCGGAGGGCGTTGCGTTCGCGCAAGATGTAGACATCTGGAAAAAACTGCCGCACGACACAACCTCCAGAAATTAAACGCCTTCTGGCGTGAACAAGAACCATTCGGCAGGAATCACAAATTTTTTTGTGGCGTCCATGATCTTACTGATGGATCAGTAATCAGTGATCAAGTTTGTTCTGCTGAACGCTCATGGTACATAACGAAGTTAAAAATGTAAAACATTTGACCTGAAAAACTCCACTATGCAATTCAAATGTATTTTTAAATTGGTCTTAGTGTAAGGTTTTGACAATCACTTTATAATCAAATGTTTTTTAGCTAAAATTGCGTTTGTAAAAGCGATATTGGTTGCCACCGCAACTGTATCATTGCACACAGCAATCGGGGACACGTTAAAATAAAAAAATCCTGAACAGTTGTAAAGAATTAAACTCACTTCATGGTTCTTTAAAATGAATTATGTTAATTATTATGGATGCTTAACTCATAGATACACGCCAGCAGCAATGTACAATATATCACAAAAAGGTAGCTTACTAATCTTACGCTCCTTTTTTACTGATCATGATGCAAAAATTCTTGCATCATAGTCATGTCCGTTTGACAGAACTATCGTAAGAATTCCATCAACAACGCAACGCAGTAAAGGATACGTTTCTAACCCCATAAAATAAAATATAAAAATAAAATAAATATACTCATAATTTTAACTTACTTCTTGTAAACTTTGGCATCAATGGAAAGGTAAATTAAATGCCACTTGAATGATACAAAACATTTCTAAACCCATTCAGTACTTATTGAAAAGGACGAATTTGTGTAAGCATCTACTTTTCATACTTTTTTCCTCGACTTGAAAACTTAAATTTTTTAATGCAAAAAGTTTCTTTAAACAAAAATAAAAGTAACTGCAAAAAGAATTTTTCAAAAATGTCTTAAAGCTGTTGGAATAAAACCTCCCCAAAAGTCTTATTGTTATTGCAGGTAGTACATAAGTCGGAACGAAACGGAATGGACAACTTTATCTTACAGTTCCCATTGGAAGGATAAAAAAAAATTCTGTGTTTGTTGACACATTAACTTCTACTCTTGGGACTATCATTCTTCTTAAATTTAAAAGTTCGAATTAAATTTAAAAAGAAACGGACGACGTTAATGTCAAAAAATAAATTTGATTTCGTTCATTTACGGTAGTAAATTAAAACGAAACAATATCTTTATTTTTCTGTATTTAGTTTTAGGTTTTCCTAAAATCGGAAAGCTCTGTTATAGAAGGTTATAGAAACTTATCTTTCTTTCTTGTTTTATTTAATAAACATTACTTCAAATAAAGGGTATTGAGAATTTGCTTCAAACAGAAAACTTTAATATTTAAAAGTCAGAAACTAAAAGAAAATAAAGTTTCATTATTTCTGATTCGCGACCGCTGAAGAGAGCGGACGTGTCTTGTGCGATCTCCGCGAAAAGTGCAAGAAAGTTGATAAATTAAATGCAAACAAAACACAAAAAACTAAACTGGTTAATTTCGAATAAGCGAAAAGACGCTAAAACCCAAAGAAATTTAGGTTTCAACACACAAAATCGGTGTAATGACTTTAACTAGCACATACATACATTGTCTCATCTTATAATATTAAATAAGTGCCACGCTAATAAAAGCTCAATGAGCTACGAACAGAATAAAGTGCGACTCAGCTCCGCGAGCCGAAGGGACGGTTACTTTTCGTATGTCTCAACGCGTGATAGCGAAGTGCAAAAAACGACCCTACTGTCGGTCGATAGCCAAAGAGCACGATCTTGCTCACCATGCTTACTTACGGCTACTCCTACTCCGACGGCGTGGAGTCAACAATGCAAAACCCCCCCACCATCAGTTTCGACTGGCGCACCAACAACATGCAACGGTAAAACTTCTGCATCCGCTCTAAATTTGTCAGCAACAACTACAGCTACGGCAAAAAAACCAACAACAACCACAGCTACGACTATTATTTCGGAATCGACTGCAACCGCAGCTCTAAATAAAAGGGCAACAAAAACCACGACAACAAATCAAAACCAAAACAAAATTCAGCAAGCGGGTCCGGCCATACAGACCGGACTAGATCGGTACATCCATATCAAGCGTAAGCTTAGCCCGCAGAACACCGCGGTAGGTAACAAGGCAAAAATAAACCGTGTCCAAATAGAAGATAAATTACCCGGGAGATCCAACAGCAATAGATTTGCGCTTCTAGCGGAAAATGAACCAGAACGGGCTCAGGAGACCCAACCGAAACCTAAGCCCCCACCAATTTACATTAGGGAGAAAATCTCGAACGCCCTGGTCAACAAAATTGTTGCGCTGACCGGGGACGGAAACTTTCATGTTGTTCCGGTCACAAAAGGGGATATCCATGAAACCAAGCTTCAACTCCTCACACCGTATCACAGGATAACTAAATTAATATTTTTTTTTTTAACTGCTAAACTTTCTCGGAAAAATATTAAGAGATAGAGAAGGAGGCGGTTAGATTTTTTAAAATGTATTGCGGACAGAGTATAGTTCGAGAACTAATACTTTTTTGTTCCTGCCTCACTAATAAAAAATGTAGTTGCTCTAAGGCTAAACGAAATTAAAATTTCTATAGGTCTTCCGTGGATAGTGTACCATCTGCACATCTATAGAAACCTTTTAATTTACAGAGTGTGGTCAAGGTAATGATGTAGTAAATCAGAAAGGGTCAGAAGATCTACTGTAGTTTGATACCTTCTGCATTTTGCTCGGAATAAGTTTTCTAAACATCACTAACTAAGTAAAGGAAAATTCTAACTCTGATTATAAATTTTGACCAGAAAGAAAACTAATGTTCTTTGTCTCTGTTCTCCAAAAGAATTGACGATCCAAGAAATGCATTTTTATAGTAAATAAAGTAGAAGTTGAAATTAAAGAAGTATAGAAAAGAATTCGAATTGAATTACCGTTGAGTCTTAATGAGTGACTACTGTACTCGCTAAAGCCCCACGTTGGTTATATTACGGGGTTAGGACTGATCCAATATGAGGCAGAGTAGTTAAAGTGGACTCTTTTAGAATATAAATGTAAATATACACACGCAGCTGGAACACAGTAAAAAACTAGGAAGAACGCTATAGTCGAGTACCTCGACTATCAGATACCCGTTACTCAGCTAAAGGGACGGAAGGGAAATGGAGATATGCAAGCTGCAAAGCGATATTGAAATGCGCCACCTACCGGCGGTAGACAGATCTAAGCGTTTTGGGCGTTAAAGTGGGCGTGGCGAATTTTTGGGTCAATAGATAGGTATTGACGAGACTAATACATTTCAGTTAAAAGTTTTTTTCTAGCATGAAAATTATGGGCGCCACAGGTTTGGGCGGTTTGTGGGCGTTAGAGTGGACGTGGCATATTCGCTTAACAAACTTACGATGCGCCCAAGGCTACGGAATCTAACTGTGAGATCCCAATTCTCTATCTCTGATAGTTTTCGAGATATCCTCGTTTATATTTACGTTTTTTTGAAGTTTGTGGGCGGTTTGTGGGCGTTAAAGTGGGCGTGGCAAACTTTTTTTGGTCAATCGATAGGTATTGATGAGAATAATAAATTTCAGCTTAAATTTTTATTCTAGCATCAAAACTGTAGGAGCCACAGTTTTGGGCGGCTTGTGGGCGTTAGATTGGGCGTGGCACTCTGCTGAAACAAACTTACGCTGCGCAGGAATCTGCATGCCTAATCCCAGTATTGTAGCTCTTATAGTTTCCGAGATCTCAGCGTTCATACGGACAGACGGACATGGCTAGATCGTCTCGGCTAGTGATCCTGATCAAGAATATATATACTTTATGGGGTAGGAAACGCTTCCTTCTGCCTGTTACATACTTTCCGAAGAATCTAGTATACCCGTTACTCGTAGAGTAAAAGGGTATACAAGGTGAGTTCCAAAGTAAGCAGGACATTTTGAATCTAGCGCCCTCTAGTGGCGCCATCTATATGTCAACTGGTGCGATAGAATCTGCTATCGTTTATCGAAAAAAAATGTCATGAGATTTCATCTATTGGAAGTAAGGTTATTGCGTTTTAAGTGTCAGTATGTTTTTGTCATCGGTGCGAAAATGAGCTTCGAACAAAGAGCCAACATTCAATTTTGTTTTAAAATGGGTAAAAATCTTACCGAAACTTTTTAATTGATGAATCAAGCTTATGGCGATGATTGCCTATCCCGTAGCCGAGTGCACGAGTGGTTTCAACGTTTTCAAAGTAGTCTTGAGGACATAAATGACGATGAACATGTGGGCCAACCAAAATCCGTGATCACCGAAAATTCCATCGAAACTGTGCGTGAATTCATAAAAAATCAGCCGAAATCATCATTGAAATTCATGGAAATAGAATTGAACATCTTCAAAACATCGATTTATCGCATTTTGACCGAACATTTGGGCTTACAAAAGGTGTGTACACGGTTTGTTCCGCACAAATTGACTGACGTCCAAAAATTGCTCAGAATTCAACATTCGAAGGACATCATTAAAGAGGCAAAAAAAGACCCGAACTTCCTTTACAAGATTGTGACTGGTGACGAAACGTGGTGTTTTCAATATGATCCCGAAACGAAACGCCAGAGTGCTGAATGGAAGGCGCCGGACGAGCCGAAACCCAAAAAATCGCGCCTGGAGAAGTCAAAAGTGAAGACAATGCTGATTTGTTTTTATGATTCCAAGGGTATTGTCCACAAAGAATTTGTTCCACCCGGCCAATACGTTAATGCGGTATTCTACCTTGGAGTTTCGAAGCGTTTGGTGCGCCGGGGTCGACGTGTTCGGCCCGAATATCGCGAAGATGGAAGTTGGCGTTTGTTGCACGATACGATTACATTTTAACCATCAACCACTCCCCGTATTCACCTGATATGGCACCGTGCGACTTCTACCTTTTCGGAAAAATGCATTTGCCGATGAAAGGAAAGCGTTATGCAGACGTAGAGGCCATTCAAAAGGCTTGCACCGGCATACTGGCAGCCATACCGGGCAACGAGCTAAAACACTCGTTCGACATGCTTTTGGACAGGGCAAAACGCTGTATTAAAGCAGAAGGAGACTATTTTGAATAAAATAAATTGATTTTGCCGAAAAACTTTTGTTCTGTCTTTTTTTAAAAGTCCTGTTTACTTTGGAACTCACCTAATAAAAATTGCAAATCTTAAGGAAAAGTTTAAGAATCAGGTATTTTGTAATTCGGCTTCGGCTGGACCAAAATATTGGGGCGGGGTGGGTTGATCGTTGAAAAAGGTGAAACTTAAGAATAAAGGTAAGAAAAATCACGGGGGCACTTAGCAGTTTTTTCACGACGTGCTTGGGTTTATCTTGACACTTTTAAAATATAAGCTTTGCTTAACCTAAGCGCTCCAGAGCGAAGCAGTGACTTAGGGGAGAGATGGAGAGCGGGAGCGGAGTGCGTTGCGTTCGCGCAAGATGTAGACATCTGGAAAAAACTGCCGCACGACACAACCTCCAGAAATTAAACGCCTTCTGGCGTGAACAAGAACCATTCGGCAGGAATCACAAATTTTTTTGTGGCGTCCATGATCTTACTGATGGATCAGTAATCAGTGATCAAGTTTGTTCTGCTGAACGCTCATGGTACATAACGAAGTTAAAAATGTAAAACATTTGACCTGAAAAACTCCACTATGCAATTCAAATGTATTTTTAAATTGGTCTTAGTGTAAGGTTTTGACAATCACTTTATAATCAAATGTTTTTTAGCTAAAATTGCGTTTGTAAAAGCGATATTGGTTGCCACCGCAACTGTATCATTGCACACAGCAATCGGGGACACGTTAAAATAAAAAAATCCTGAACAGTTGTAAAGAATTAAACTCACTTCATGGTTCTTTAAAATGAATTATGTTAATTATTATGGATGCTTAACTCATAGATACACGCCAGCAGCAATGTACAATATATCACAAAAAGGTAGCTTACTAATCTTACGCTCCTTTTTTACTGATCATGATGCAAAAATTCTTGCATCATAGTCATGTCCGTTTGACAGAACTATCGTAAGAATTCCATCAACAACGCAACGCAGTAAAGGATACGTTTCTAACCCCATAAAATAAAATATAAAAATAAAATAAATATACTCATAATTTTAACTTACTTCTTGTAAACTTTGGCATCAATGGAAAGGTAAATTAAATGCCACTTGAATGATACAAAACATTTCTAAACCCATTCAGTACTTATTGAAAAGGACGAATTTGTGTAAGCATCTACTTTTCATACTTTTTTCCTCGACTTGAAAACTTAAATTTTTTAATGCAAAAAGTTTCTTTAAACAAAAATAAAAGTAACTGCAAAAAGAATTTTTCAAAAATGTCTTAAAGCTGTTGGAATAAAACCTCCCCAAAAGTCTTATTGTTATTGCAGGTAGTACATAAGTCGGAACGAAACGGAATGGACAACTTTATCTTACAGTTCCCATTGGAAGGATAAAAAAAAATTCTGTGTTTGTTGACACATTAACTTCTACTCTTGGGACTATCATTCTTCTTAAATTTAAAAGTTCGAATTAAATTTAAAAAGAAACGGACGACGTTAATGTCAAAAAATAAATTTGATTTCGTTCATTTACGGTAGTAAATTAAAACGAAACAATATCTTTATTTTTCTGTATTTAGTTTTAGGTTTTCCTAAAATCGGAAAGCTCTGTTATAGAAGGTTATAGAAACTTATCTTTCTTTCTTGTTTTATTTAATAAACATTACTTCAAATAAAGGGTATTGAGAATTTGCTTCAAACAGAAAACTTTAATATTTAAAAGTCAGAAACTAAAAGAAAATAAAGTTTCATTATTTCTGATTCGCGACCGCTGAAGAGAGCGGACGTGTCTTGTGCGATCTCCGCGAAAAGTGCAAGAAAGTTGATAAATTAAATGCAAACAAAACACAAAAAACTAAACTGGTTAATTTCGAATAAGCGAAAAGACGCTAAAACCCAAAGAAATTTAGGTTTCAACACACAAAATCGGTGTAATGACTTTAACTAGCACATACATACATTGTCTCATCTTATAATATTAAATAAGTGCCACGCTAATAAAAGCTCAATGAGCTACGAACAGAATAAAGTGCGACTCAGCTCCGCGAGCCGAAGGGACGGTTACTTTTCGTATGTCTCAACGCGTGATAGCGAAGTGCAAAAAACGACCCTACTGTCGGTCGATAGCCAAAGAGCACGATCTTGCTCACCATGCTTACTTACGGCTACTCCTACTCCGACGGCGTGGAGTCAACAATGCAAAACCCCCCCACCATCAGTTTCGACTGGCGCACCAACAACATGCAACGGTAAAACTTCTGCATCCGCTCTAAATTTGTCAGCAACAACTACAGCTACGGCAAAAAAACCAACAACAACCACAGCTACGACTATTATTTCGGAATCGACTGCAACCGCAGCTCTAAATACAAGGGCAACAAAAACCACGACAACAAATCAAAACCAAAACAAAATTCAGCAAGCGGGTCCGGCCATACAGACCGGACTAGATCGGTACATCCATATCAAGCGTAAGCTTAGCCCGCAGAACACCGCGGTAGGTAACAAGGCAAAAATAAACCGTGTCCAAATAGAAGATAAATTACCCGGGAGATCCAACAGCAATAGATTTGCGCTTCTAGCGGAAAATGAACCAGAACGGGCTCAGGAGACCCAACCGAAACCTAAGCCCCCACCAATTTACATTAGGGAGAAACTCTCGAACGCCCTGGTCAACAAAATTGTTGCGCTGACCGGGGACGGAAACTTTTATGTTGTTCCGGTCACAAAAGGGGATATCCGTGAAACCAAGCTTCAGACCAAATCTGAAGAACATTTCCGAGCAGTATCCAAATACCTGGAGGAAGCTAGGAAACGCTACTACACGTACCAACTAAAAAGCAGCAAGGGCCTGCAAGTGGTACTAAAAGGAATCGAGCCCGACGTAACCGCCAAGGAAGTTATCGATGCTCTCAAGGAAAAAGGGTTTTCTGCAAGGAACGTCAGTAACATTATAAACAGGAAAAAGAGCCGCAACCACTCTTCAGGGTCGAGCTGGAGCCAGACAGCAGAGTCTTGAAGAAAAATGAAGTGCACCCCATTTATAACCTGCAATACTTATTGCACCGAAGAATTAACGTGGAAGAGCCACATAAAAGGAACGGCCCAGTGCAATGCACAAATTGTCAGGAGTATGGACACACCAGGGCATACTGTTCGCTTCGAACAGTCTGTGTAGCTTGTGGAGACTTCCACAATTCGGATAACTGCCCTGCCGACAAAGAAGACCCCAAAAAGAAAAAATGTGTTAATTGCCAAGGTAACCACACGGCAAACTACAGGGGCTGTCCGATCTACAAGGAGATGAAGTGATAGCAACGCGCCATCAGAATACCCAAAATGCGTACACTTACTCGCGTACGACGCCGGAAGTATTTTTCGGCACGGCTGCAAGATCATCATTTGGTCAACTAAATGCCCAGAAGGGATTCTCATACGCCGATGCCTTTCGATGGGGACGGAAAACCCACTCCAGTCTAATCTAGGAATTGCTCAGCAGATCCAAGTACAGTCGCAAAGCACTCTGGAAACTATGATGGTCACCATGCAACAAAGTATGATGGAACTCATGTCATTCATGAAAGCGACCATGCAAACACTGGTTCAAAACCAGAACATGGTGATACAGCTACTTGTAGCTAAGCAGTCCAAATAATCAGATGGCAAATCTACGAATAACCATGTGGAACGCCAATGGCGTTTTACGGCACAACCTTGAAGTAACACAGTTCCTGAATGAAAACCATATCGACATTATGCTACTGGTAGAGACGCACCTCACAAACAAATACAACTTCCAAATAAGAGGCTACACTTTCTACCCCACAGACCATCCAGATGGTAAAGCCCACGGCGGAACCGGCGTCCTAATCAGGGAACGCAAGCACCACTTTCACCAAAGGTTTTCAACTAATTACTTGCAAGCCACGTCTAACAAATTAGACTATGTTTCCCCTGGCAGCCCCACATACTGGCCAACAGACCCCAGGAAAGTTCCAGACCTAATAGACTTTGCGGTGACAAAAAACATTCCCCGCAATATAATAAGCGCCAAAGCGCTTTCGGACCTGTCGTCAGACCATTCGCCAGTGCTAATAACTCTTCTTCAAAGCACAAAAACCACAGACCACCCCCTCAGGCTGACGTCGCACAGAACCAACTGGTTAAAATATAAAAAGTATGTAAGCTCACACATCAAATTAACCCCTCACTTCAACATCGAAGCGGACATCGACTGCTCTACCGATGCTCTTGAAGAAGTATTCGTGGAGGCAGCCACTATCTCAACACCACAAGGCAGGGACGTGCAAACCAACCACTTCAAAACTAATCTGCAAATTGAACGGTTAGTCCTAGAAAAGAGGCGCCTGCGACGTGCCTGGCAAACCAACAGATCGCCGTCATCAGAACAACGTCTCAAGGAAGCCATTCGCACACTAAATCGAGCTCTAAAGCAAGAAACAGAAAATGCACAGCTGCAGTACATTAAAAAACTTTCGCCAACCAGTACAAAACATCCTCTGTGGAGGGCTCACCCAAATCTGAGCTCTCCAATCGAAACAGTCACTCCGATAAGAAACTCATCTGGCATCTGGGTCCGCAGCGACGAAGATAGAGCCGAAACTTTTGCTTTACAACTCAGAAACGTCTTCCAGCCGAACCCTGCCACTGGTTCATTTTTCCTACCACAAATCGAACCTGAATCTATTTCCCTACCACCACTGTTTCAGCCAAAGGAGATCGCGAAAGTCATTGGTGAACTGAAACCGAAAAAGGCCCCTGGCGGTGACCAAATAACCCCAAAAATGTTAATAGAACTTACAAACTCTGCCATTGAGGTTATTTGTAAGCTCTTCAATGGGATTATAACTCTCGGCTACTATCCGAAAAAATGGAAAAAATCTATCATCATTATGATACCGAAGCCCGAAAAAGACCACACAATTCCGTCATCCTACAGACCAATTAGTTTATTATCGTGTCTGTCTAAGCTGTTCGAAAAATGCCTTCTAACTCGCATAACACCATATCTAGGAGCACACAATGTTATCCCTGCTCATCAATTTGGATTTCGTCAAAACCATGGAACAATCGAACAAGTTAACAGAATAACATTAGAAATACGCACAGCCTTTGAGCATCGGGAATACTGCAGCGCAATATTCCTCGATGTATCTCAAGCCTTCGATCGAGTATGGTTAGATGGCCTCATGCACAAAATCAAAACACACTTGCCTGATTACACTCACAAGCTTCTTGAGCCGTATCTATACAACAGGACCTTCGCAGTAAGGTGCAATACAACAACATCCGACGACTACATTATCAAAGCCGGAGTCCCGCAAGGAAGCGCGCTAGGGCCTACTCTGTTCCTCCTATACACAGCGGATATTCCCACAAACGAGCAGCTAACAACATCTACGTTCGCTGACGACACCGCAATTTTAAGTCGCTCGAGGTGCCCAGGCCGAGCCACAACACAGCTAGCAAACCACCTCCTCGTAGTAGAGAGGTGGCTATCTCATTGGCGGATTAAAATAAATGAACAAAAATGTAAACACATAACGTTTACTCTCAACAGGCAAACATGCCCTCCACTATTATTGAATAATACGCAGATTCCCCAAGTCAACGATGTAACGTATCTCGGCGTCCACCTTGACAGACGACTAACCTGGAGAAGACACATCGAACGCAAGAAAGTACATCTAAAACTAAAGGCCAGCAGCTTCCACTGGATTCTTAACGCTCGTTCGCCCCTGCGTCTAGACTACAAGGTTTTGCTCTACAACTCCACTCTCAAGCCCATCTGGACATACGGCTCCCAGCTATGGGGAAACGCCAGCAGAAGCAACATAGACATTATACAGCGCGTTCAATCGAAAATCCTGCGAACTATCACTGGGGCACCATGGTATATTCGCAACCAAAACATCCACAGGGACCTAAGCATTCCTACCGTAAAAGATGAAATAGACAAACAAAAAGCATCCTACAACGAAAAACTCTCTGTGCACTCCAATCGCCTCGCAAGAGGCTTGACTTGGGTTTCCAGCCGATCCCGTCTACAACGCAACGACCTGCCAAGCCAGCTATAACTTTCGGGCCCCTTTAGCACAACAGCAGTCATATGACTGAGAGATAGATTACACTTATTGTTAGTATCCAAAGGGAGAAGATTCAATAAATAAATAGCAAAGCATTTAAAAAAAAAAAAATATATTATTTCTGACCAGGTCGCCCTCCCTATGACTTGCGCAGGGGACATTTTGGCACTAACCACGAATAAAAGTTTTAAACAGAAATTTTTCCAATAAAGTTTATTTTCTTATTTTTAATATGTTAGCCAGACCTCAACATTGTACAATGTATCCTCAACATGTTGGACTTGGCGATGACTTCCTCAGATCCTCTTGTGCCAACACGAAAAATGAAAAAATAGAACATATCTTTATTTTTAAAAATTCACCGAATTCTAGACTGTTATGTTTAAAAAAAAATAAATAATTTATTAATATTCTGTTCTAGACTCAGCTTTTACTGAGCGTCTGATGGGTCGGCCTGCTGAAAACTATAAAGGATATGTTGAGGCGGATGCTACTCAGAGAGTACGTCTTATAAAATCAAATTCATATTTCTTAATTCATGGCCTAGCAGATACCACTTCCCCCTTTATTCATGGAGTTCAATTAGCCAAATCATTAACAAGCGCTAATATTCTGTTCCGATATCAGGTAAAATAGTAAATATTTAAGTATGCTATGCCGACTAATGATTTTTTTAGACTTACGCAGATGAAGGTCATGAATTAAATGGTGTAATAGAACACGTATATTCTTCCATGGAGCAATATTTTGGCAAATGCTTAAGCTTAGATCCAGATGACACGAAACCTGAGATAGATCAAGGCATGGTTCCAGCTGAATAAAGAAATATATTGTACATTAATATGTATACATTTACAATAAAAGATCTGTAAAATCCATACTTTTTTGTCCCAAGACTAAACGCTTCAAAATCTGAAAGGATTTTGGTTACAGGTTATGACCCCAAGCCTGAACACTTTCCATCATGTTCTTCTTGTTAAAGCTAGCCCCGGGAAAGAACAACACCATGAAAATAATGGGCTGCTAAAAATAAAACTTGGGAGAACGCTATGTCCATGTCCGTGACTAATCGTTACTCAACTAAAAAGACTGCGAGGGAGATGAAGATATGCCAGCAGCAATGCGACTGTTCCCGATATCCCAGACCACATTACCACGCCACCAAGAACCGAGTTCTTTATTTGTTTATACCATTTTAAGGAATTGGAACTTGTCCTTCAATCTGTTACCCGGATTGGATAATCTCCGCACAGGAGGACTGCGACCTTACCGCCGAAAGTCCAGGTAGCTCAGCGAGCGCTGCCTCTATATTTGCGCACCTTACTGATTTGCCCTTACTTGCTTGAAGTTTGGAAGCACAGTTCAATCTTTTAAGGACTCTTGGACGAAGGGGTGGCAATATTTCTCTTTGTGCGGCATCCCGATTTTCCACGTAGGTTTTACAGAACCTTGAATTCTTTATACCATTCGAGTCACAGCAAAGCTATAGCCGAGTGAATGGTATCGCAAAGATACAAATGCAAGTGTTGCAGAAAAACATGTTCCCGAAACATGTTGCTAGGCATCGCAACATATTGGCGATGCTGGGCAACACAGCCGTTAAGCGCGGGAATTTGCTGAGCGCCTTGTGGAGATCTCGAGATTTTAAGGGTGAAAGTGTTAGTGGAAAAACACACCATGATCCCAAAGGAGTGAAAGGGATTATAGGCTTTCTTCCTTTAATGGGCCAAGCGGCCTATAAAAGCTGCGCACCGCGGGCACAAGGCACAAAAAGTGAATTAATAAGTGGCAGTGCAAAGTGCGGTAAGCGGAAGGTTGTTTAAGTCGTTAAATAGAATTGGTTTTTTTTAGTGGCCTTTGAAAAACAATAGGCGGGCTCAATAGAAAATAATTTTATTCCGTTTAAAACGGAAATACCTTAAAGTATTTTGAATTTTGTTCAGTTTTCGCTAGTCTCGTTCAAGAGAATACAAAAATGTTCAGTCTTTGTGCAATGGACTCGACAACTGCAGCACATTGCAGATTGGGAGCATATCGACAGTTTTACCACCAAGGAGCTTGGTCAAATTGCCACATATTCGTACCCCCCACTCATCGCCCGAAATTCTAAGCCAGCATAAGATCTTTAATTAGCCGTATAAATACACGCCACCCAAAAATATACAAAAAGGCTCGGCAGACGCGTCGCACCAGTGTCGTCTGAAAAGGCGATCGCTTTTAATGATAAGTGAAATGAATCAAAATCATATTTGTTTAATGTGTTACAATAGTTATTTTCCGTATATAATTTTTCATCTTGGTAGCTTGAGAGATAGTCGTCCAGCTAAAGATGCTTATGCGGATGCAAATGGATGTTCAAGGTTGTTGTTTTTTTTGCGGCATGGCAAGGTAGGGCTTTAGACCTTTAATTTTCTCCCCAAACAGATTTACATCGGAACACGACGGGAATTTCATCGAAGATCGCCACAAAGCATGTAAGTCTCTTTGTAATCATGCATGAGATATTCAATCAAAAACAAATATAAGGCGTCCCTATGCCAAAACAAACACAGAAAGCAACAACACTTAGAAGTCGAAAACAGAACGCTTGATGACCTATCTGCATGCCCCTCACCCCGCGCCACTAATCGCTTTTTTTATACCCGTTACTCGTAGAGTAAATGGGTATACAAGATTCATCGGAAAGTATGTAACAGGTAGAAGGAAGCGTTTCCGACTTCATAAAGTAGATATATTCTTGATCAGGATCACTAGCCGAGTCGATCTAGGCACGCCGGTCTGTCCGTCTCTCCGTCCGTCCGGATGAACGCTGAGATCTCGGAAACTATCAAAGATAGAAACGCCCACAAGCAACCAAAGCCTCAAAAATGTATTAGTCTCGTCAATACCTATCGATCGACCCAAAAGAAAGTTTGCCACGCCCATAACGCTTAAATCACATAAGCATATATTGAGAGCGCGGGTAGGTTAAGCATTTTTATCTCGCTTTGCTGATTGCATATCTCCATCTCCCTTTGGTCCCTTAAGCTGAATAACGGGTACCTGATAGTCGAGGTACTTGAATTAAGCGTTATTTCTTGTTTTAGGTTATCTTCGTCCAAGCGACGGTTGCTTCGGAGCATGCGCGCCTGGTAGCGTATCTGACGCTGTTCGGTTGCGGAACCCTCGGTAGCTTCAGCAAAGCTTTGCAACAACAACTTAAGAGATGCACCCCAAGCGAACTAGTAGATTCGTTTGTTCACCTTTTTCAAAATGCAGCTGCACGTTTAAAAGGCCTGCTAGAGCTTTTCGTTTAGTCCATTGGTTAATTATAAATTCGATTTAGGTTTGCATTTGATGTTACGCTTTTATTCATAAATTAATGTCCCTTTTAATTATCGTATCTTTATGTTTTTTAAACAATAAATATTATAATGTATAGCAACTTAGTTCTTCATGATAAACAAAGTGCTGTCCTAGGCTTTTAAGACATTTGCGAAAAGGGTCCTACAAAATAATAATTATACCCATTACTCGTTGAGTAAAAGGGTATACTAGATTCATAGGAAAGTATGTAACAGGCAGGAGGAAGCGTTTCCGACCCCATAAAGTATATATATTCTTGATCAGATCACTAGCCGAGTCGATCCAGCCATGTCCGTCTGTCCGTATGAACGCTGAGATCTCTAAAAACTATAAGAGCTACAATACTGGGATTAGGCATGCAGATTCCTGCGCAGCGTAAGTTTGTTTCAGCAGAGTGCCACGCCCACAAGCTGCCCAAAACTGTGGCTCCTACAGTTTTGATGCTAGAATAAAAATGTTAGCTGAAATGTATTGCTCTTATCAATACCTATCGATTGAACCACATAAAAATTGCCACGCCCACTTTAACGCCCACAAACCGACCACATACTTCAAAAAATCGTAAATATGAACGCGGAGATCTCGGAAAATATCAAAGATAGAGAAATGGAATTTCAGACTTAGATTCCGTAGACTTGAGCGCAGCGCATGTTTGTTACGCGAATATGCCACGCCCACTCTAACGCCTACAAACCGCCCAAGCCTGTGGCGCCCACAATTTTCATGCTAGATAAAAAATTTTAACTGAAATGTATTGGTCTCGTCAATACCTATCGATTGATCCAAAAAAAAACTTTGCCACGCCCACTCTAACGCCCACATCGCTTAAATCTGTCTACCGCCTGTAGGTGGCGCATTTCAATCTTGCTTTGCTGCTTGCATATCTCTATTTTCCTTTGGTCCCTTTAACTGAGTAACGGGTATCTATTAGTCGAGGTACTCGACTATACGTTAATGCTCACCAGTACGTTAATGCTCACCAGTAAAAGGAATTTCGCTGCATCACCTTGGCCTAAGGAAGGAGGAGCCTCGATTAATAGGCGGTCGATTGTCTCTGGAGGATAGTGGCGAACGATAGGCACAAGAAATACTGGAAATATCTGAAAAGGGCGAAACATCGCTCCGCCATCGGTATCGATAGACGATGAACTATCGATCAAGCACGGTGTGACCAGACGGAAAAACGTCGAAAAAGAGAAGAACGCAGTAAAGAGCAGCGAGATGGGGATCAATAGCCGATGATTATCGATAACCTAGTGATTAGAAAGGCGCAGAGAAAGCGAATACAAACTTGATCGAGACCGGCGCTGTGGAACTCTGGATAGAACTGTGACCGTCGCGGGGCATCAAGGAAGCAACGAGCAAGCGCCGAGGGAGTATCAAGCGTTCTTCCTTGTTTTTTTTTTGAAAAGATGATCGCATGCAGGGTGGGCTATGCAGCCACAACAACAAGTGTGCAGTACTTTTTTTTGACTGTCGTTTCTCCGTCCGGTTGTTATGTGCGTGTCTAGGTATTTTTCGTACCTTGATCGTATCTTTGTTTGTCGGAAGCACGCTCAGTATATAAGAGAGGTGATGCAGAGGAGAGGGCGGGATAGCAGTGGCAAGGCACCCAAGCGAGGAGTACTAGCCGGCAATATATAGCGTGCGCTGCTGCTAGTCCTATTTAATATCAGCCCAATATTTATTGCATTTGATTCTGATTGAAATTAACAATCAATTGCTGATACTTGTTCATCACAAGACAAGTTGAAAGACGTTTTTGATGCTTCGGCCGATACTCTGATAAATGATGAGAAAGATTTTGATTCATGAATTTGATAATTTTAATGAAGAAATACATGGTGTAAGTACACCTGGTCACTCCATTACTATAACAGCAGGCTTTATCAGTCAAAAAGTTGCGTTGCGAGTCGTTCAAACGCATAAGAAAGAGAAGCGGGCTTGATGCTGACTACGCTTAGGATGCTTTAACTGATTCCACGTTTGGACCAATTGTTAAGCGGTTTCGTAATCTGCATCGCAAGGTTAATTTAAAACTATATGGATCTGATGAGTCCGAATCTCCTGGTGAAGAATAGTTAGGTCATGGAAACAGCTTGGGCTCTAACTCCAGCCAGCCTCCTGTGACTAGTAATCGTACAAAACCATCTACCAATAGAGGTGGGACTTCAGAAAATGTTTGGAAAATGTCTGGTACTGCTACTTCTTCGACTAAAGCACCTAAGTCTGACCCCCGTCCTCCCGCCTCTGTGATAAACGGTGTTACTCATGTCAAACAAGTATTGAATCTCATCAAGGCTGCTGCCACCATGGTACCTCCTTTCGATGGTGATACATATAAGATAGTTCAACATCTCTTGTGGAGTAATAACACGTTTAACAGTTGGCAATTGGAAAGTGATCGATCTTTCAGAATCGTAGTCAAAGGCCAGTCTACCAAGGATACCCAAGGGTACCACCCGAGGATACCCCAAGAAAACCGCCCAAAACATCATGCAAGGATACCCTCAAGGACACCCCAAGCATACCCCAAGGATACCTCCAAGGATACCGCCAAGGATACCCAAGGATACCCAAGCATACCCCAAGGATACCGCCCAAGGACGTCGTCCCAGGATACCCCTGGGCACCATGCAAGGATACACTGCAAGGATACCCCCAAGGATACCGCAAAGGGATACCCGAATTCTATCCTCCAGGGGTACTCACCAAAGTTGGTGAAAGTTTAGTGTTTAAGAAGCAAGGACACAAGTTAGTTAGGAACTCAAAGAAGCAGCGAACCGCAACGTCCAGAGTACTACTATGATAAGGTTTGGACGATCCCGGCAAACAGAAAGAGTGGCCGCTCCGGAAGGCGGCGACCGGTGACCGCATACCACCCGGGACGGTGGGCGTCAGGAGAGTGAGATCAGAGGCCCGAGACCCAGTTGGAGGAGCGGAACTCCCGAGGGGCCACGCCGAGGCGGTCTTTCGAGCCACGTTGGAGAACCCCCGCTGCAGCGGCAGCGTTCGACACCCGAGCTGGCGCGCCCCAGCCGTAATTCACTCGGCATGTTTCGAGTAAGTTTCGGCAGCACAGCGAAGGAAAGGCTGAGCCTGCGAAGGGCAACTGAAGGGCACCAGGAGAGAGAAAATTAAAAGAAATTCGTTAATGCTCACCAGTAAAAGGAATTTCGCTGCATCACCTTGGCCTAAGGAAGGAGGCGCCTCGATTAATAGGCGGTCGATTGTCTCTGGAGGATAGTGGCGAACGATAGGCACAAGAAATACTGGAAATATCTGAAAAGGGCGAAACATCGCTCCGCCATCGGTATCGATAGACGATGAACTATCGATCAAGCACGGTGTGACCAGACGGAAAAACGTCGAAAAAGAGAAGAACGCAGTAAAGAGCAGCGAGATGGGGATCAATAGCCGATGATTATCGATAACCTAGTGATTAGAAAGGCGCAGAGAAAGCGAATACAAACTTGATCGAGACCGGCGCTGTGGAACTCTGGATAGAACTGTGACCGTCGCGGGGCATCAAGGAAGCAACGAGCAAGCGCCGAGGGAGTATCAAGGAAGCAATAAGGGAGCGTCGAGGAAGCGTCGAGGGAGCGCCGAGGGAGTTATCGAGAGCGTCGCAAGGACTCAAAGGCTACAGTATACACCAGGATTAAAGTTGGAAAGGATGAACGAGTTTATTTTGTTTCCCGAAGAATGGGGGTTATGTGATGAGCTGAATAACTCCCCAGAAATTTCAGCGGAAATTATATATAGTGGCCTGTCGGCTACCAGATACGCGCCGAATTAGCGTGTAGTAAAGGCATGGCGAAGATGACAGTTTGGAGAAAGATAATTTGGCGAAAGAGAGTTTGAAGAAAGAGAAGGTGGAGAAAGAGTGTTTTGAGAACAAGAGGTTGTAGAGAGAGAGAGTGGAGACTTCGATGGCGATGTAAAAAATGAAATAACGGAACACAACGGACTTTTGACTCTGCAGTGGACCTTGGAGAAGAAGTGCCACATCTCAGCATCTGCCTTATGCCGCATAAGGTTCAGCAGGGTAGCGCCAAGTCAACAACAATAAGTCAAGTCGTCGTAAGCAGCGCTATGGGAAGCCTACAAGGAGCAAGATCGCAACGTCGAGACGTTCGGTATCGGAGAATCAGGGGTCTCCGAATTGAGACACAGGTAGCTGAGGTCCAGAGGACATCACGCGGCTAACTCAAGGCGGTTTGTTTCTGACTTTGTCACGACCACACCCTGGCACATCGCCCGGCGGGTGCGTCAGAGTCAAGTGACAGAGTCCTAACGAGGAACCGTAACTCGAGGGGAAAGTTGTCTAGACCCAGAGTGCCTTGCCCGACTGAACAGGACCTGGCGCGAAGGACGAGAGGACGATCGATTTGTGGTTTCAAGAGGCGTTGTCCTGGAGAGCCCAGCAATTACCGGCGAAGTCCCTGAACAGCAACTGACCAAAACCCTGAGTGGCAGAGAACCACACTACCACCCAGCGAGTTGGAAGGCTAGGCAGCTTCCTGGCTTAAGCCTTGACTGTCAGCGCGAACTGAGAAAGTCCCTAGTGGGATCGTCCAAGACAGAGCAAGGGAGAGGCGGTCATTGTCTCGAACGGCGTTGCTCTGGAGACCGAGGCACCTGTTCACCCTAGTCTGAGAACGGTGACGCTTCCATAAGCCCTCAAGGCCGATCTCTCAGCGAGTCCATGGCGCGACAAGCGGCCTCGAGTCAAGGTGTCGGCGAGCCCAGACCAGCATCATTAGCAGCCAGTGTAACCAGCACGAGACGACACCGAGACCAACCGAACCACCCCCCGCAGTAATATGTAATAAGAAAATAAGTCCCCTGTTATACTTTGAACTCTGTGCTTTCTCACTGATTTACGGGCAGTCACGTCATATAAATTTGATGGGACTAACACACAATCTGCTTAGCTAGCCGCACGAATCTCGTAGCAAGCAGACCAATAATATAAGTTTGTTCGTACCGAAGGGTGCTCAACATGACCAGCACCAAACAAATCAAGCAGTAGCGAAGTTGGAAACTGTACCAGGCGCTCAGTAGCACCCACTGCAGATGATGTCTCACTAACTCACAGTCCCAAGGTCTCAGCGGTATTCTTACCCGCCAATGCAGTCAGCACATTTTGCATTGTCAGCCGAGCCAACTACGCAAACTGCTACCACAATCAAAACTCCCTGACCTACCTATCTACCTACCTACTTTAGAATATATCTTAGTTCACTAATCATTACACTAAACTTCCGTGTTCCAAGTAGTATATAAGCATGTATCAAATGAAGAATAAGTCAGTTATCAACGCACCTCATAACTTGGCGGCTCTACTTCCTATCTATACACTATCCCAACTAGCAGCTAACAACGTTAGCTCAACCTCAGCGCAGCTCAGCATCGCTTGTGGTCCGGCATCGCAGTAACCATCGTTACCATTGCCGCGACGCGATCGTCCTGCCTGCAAAGCGTCCCCGTGCCAGCGACAAGTGCTCATTACCCCCTTGTCCCGCGATGTGACCCAGAAGTGTCTACTTCGGTTAGGCACAAACACTATCACTCTATCGGGGAATATGAAACATAATAATACATACATATTTCGTATTTATTCCCCCTTAAATTATTTCAAAGGCAAAAAAAATACCAGTACTCAAAAAATACCTAACTCGGTCCTAATTATACCATATTACAATATACATATACCAAAATGGATAGTAGGCTCAGAAGTATGATGGACTTGAAGATCGGTCGTCCGTATGTAGGAGAGTGTGATGGCCTTTTCCACACTTGTACAAGTGATGACCACTGCGGCAGGAGTCTTCGGAATGATAATAAGCCAAGCAATTGAAATAGTACTTGTGGATATGTACTCCCTGAAGCCGTTTCCGGGCGCTAAGCCGTAGAGGATGGATCGTTTGGCAGACTCGGCACTGGTTGGATTTAATACCTCGAGTAAGTCTGCCATCCAAGGCGGGATATGGAACCCAATATTCCAATGGATTATTCGTAGGAGGTACTTTTTGTCCGCAGTACGGACCGGATTACTTGGAAGGATCAAGTGCTCTGAAAACTTGAGCTGAATAGGACAAAATTGTGCGTGGAATTGAGGCGGATACTGGCCTTGGAGGGTTGGATGGAATGAGCGTAGTAGTAGGACCGCTGTTTAGAAGCAACAACGTGTGATGCCGATCTTGGCAAGTGAAACAGTTGTGAGAGCTGGTGCAATCCCGGAATTCATGAATACTTGCTAAGCAATTGGAGCAGAACTGCTTCCTTTGGATATAGGCTAGGGGATCGTCAATCGACATTTGTAGGAAGCGTGGACATATACGCACGGGATGGTTCTTCTTTGAACACATCGCAGCCTTTGGGTATCGGAACTACACTTGTGTTGCACACTGGGCCTGCCGATCCGATTTTTAGTTCAAGTTAGTTAGTTAGTTAGTTTTTTTTAAGAAAATTACCAGACCCAGTATGGGTTCCTTTTTATATTACATTAAACTAATTTATGCCAAAGTTTCAAAAAATTCGGGCTAGTAGTGTTCCTTTACCGTATTTTTAAAGTAAAAAATTCATTAAATATTGATGGAAATGAAAAAAATCTAGAAGTCAAAGATACTGATGTAGCTCTTCGACTTCTTCACAAAACTTTTAGAAGTATAAAATATTAAAAAGCTTGTATGTCTTACTTGTTTCGTAGAAGAAACTTTTTTGTTGATTTTTACTGCTTGTTTTAGCAAATGAGTACTTTGCTTTTCGAGTGCTTTTGAGTGCCATCCCCAAATGGAGTCGTTACATCAAAAATTATTTCTTCGATTAATTAACTAAAATCGCTCATCGCCGACTCGATACGGTTTTGCCTTAGTTTTCAGTAATTTTAGTTTTAATCGATGTATTAATTTGAAGTCGAACCATTTTGATAAGCTTTACTAAGAATGCCCAAGAATATGCCGTATTTTTTTTCTTCAGGTTTTAATGTACGTTTTGCGCGCCAATATTTGATTTTAGTTTGCCTAATATCTAAAATCTTCATTTTTCATTTATTCCCGCTTCTTTTATTTCTGAAACCAAGCAATCGAATGTACTGTCGATCTATCGAATAGAGCAATATCAGTTTTTTTGGCTCTTCTCTAAAAAATGTTCACAATATCTGTCGTTCATAAGGAAGGACTTAAGTATGCCTAAAGGTATGCTGCATTTCTTGCATTTCCTTCGGATAAGAACTAAAATATATTATACAAATATAAATGCAGCATAAATAAATAAGTAGCCGAAGGCCTCGTAGCTAGCACTACACCTCCTATGTTAGTATTAGTTTTGTAAACTTTACTATGATCTTAAATAAATAAATAAATAAATAAATTAAGCATACTCTTGTGATGACTTCAGAATATGTCAAATTAACATTAAACAAATTAAAAAACAATATTTTACTAGCAATTTTTTTTTAATAATTTGATTATAAAAGTCTAAAGAGAAAACAAGAAAGGAAGTTATCTTCGGCAAGCCGAAGCTTGTATACCCTTGCAGCTATAATTATTAAATTTAAAAACACAAAAAATGATATTCCCAATAGTATAAGATCATATCATTCATATTATATTCCCACCAATTTTCCGATCGTTCCTATGGCAGCTATATGATATAGTCGTCCGATTTTGATAAAATTAAATTCGAAACTCAGAACTAATTAAAAAATGTTATTTCCAAGCGTAGGAGGTTATATGTTGAAAAACACCGAAGCTATAATTTGTTTCATATTATTTTTCAACAAATTTTTTGATCGTTCCTATGACAGCTATATGATATAGTCGTCCGAATTCCATAAAATTTAATTCGGAATTCAAAACTAATTAGAAAATTTTATTTCCAAGCTTAGGAGGGTATATGCTAAGCATGGAAGAACGCTATATACGAGTACCTCGACTATCAGATATCCGTTACTCAGCTAAAGGGACAAAAGGGAAATGGAGATATGCAAGCAGGAAAGCGAGATTGAAATGCGCCACCTACCGGCGGTAGACAGACTTAAGCGTTATGGGCGTTAGACTGGGCGTGGCAATATTTTTTTTGGATCAATCGATAGGTATTGACGAGACCAATGCATTTCAGTTAAAATTTTTTATCTAGCATGAAAATTGTGGGCGCCACAGGTTTGGGCGGTTTGTGGGCGTTAGAGGGCGTGGCATATTCGAATAACAAATTTGCGCTGCGTACAAGGCTACGGAATATAAATCTGAAATCCCAATTCTCTATCTTTGATAGTTTCCGAGATATCCGCGTTCATACTTACGATTTTTTGAAGTATGTGGTCGGTTTGTGGGCGTTAAAGTGGCAAACTTTTCTTGGTTCAATCGATAGGTATTGATGAGAACAATTCATTTCAGTTAAAATTTTTATTCTAGCATCAAGACTGTAGGAGCCACAGTTTTGGGCGGTTTGTGGGCGTTAGAGTGGGCGTGGCCTTCTACTGAAACAAACTCGCGCTGCGTAAGAAGCTTAGAAATCTGCACGCCAAATCTCAATAGCCTAGCTCTCATAGTTTCCAAGATCTCAGCGTTCATCCGGACGGACAGACGGACATGGCTAGATCGACTCGGCTAGTGATCCTGATCAAGAATATATATACTTTATGGGGTCGGAAACGCTTCCTTCTGCCTGTTACATACTTTCCGACGAATCTAGTATACCCTTTTACTCTACGAGTAACGGGTATAAAAACCTAGCTCTTCTTAAATTAAATTATTGCTTCTTGGCGTGCATTATCTCTTTTAACCCGATCGACTTGCTATTTTCTTTTAATTTGTTAAATACAAATATCGCTTAACATGGCGTTGGCATTTGATGCTTTACAAAAAAATAGTGTTATTTTTTAAGTCTTACATATCTTTGATTTCATTGACTTTCTTTTCACATTATTTCTTAGATTCGGTTTCTCAAAATAATGTTCCTTGTCTCTGTTCTCCAAAAGAATTAACGATCCAAGAAATGCATTTTTATTGTAAATAAAGTACAAATTTAAATTAAAGAAGTATAGAAAAGAATTCAAATTTAATTACCGGTGAGTCTTAATGAGTGACTACTGTATTCACTTAAGCCCCACGATGGTTATATTACGGGGCTAGGGCTGATCCAATACGATGCAGAGTTTTTATTTCCATTAAGGTTAAGCCCAGTTTGCCACTAAGCCATGCTAGACCAAGACCGTTAACACACGCGGCGCTTGTGCAACGTAAACAGCTTTAAGTCCCTGAATCTGCGGCAGCGATATTCCACTCGATAGTCTCCCAGACGGATACGCGCAACCCTTCAAACTTGGCTGGTGTACGGATGCGTGCCATTTTGGGCATCGGAACAGGTTATACAGTCGAATTAAACTGCCATCTGATATTTAGGGCCGCTTTACCAAACTGCACTTTGGGTACGATACACTTGGCAAGGGCTTTTAACCTTTTAACACCTTGAACTTTGAGCAGCTGGCACACCCGTCTCTCTTGCAGGTTAACATAAGAAAAACGTAACTGGAATCATATGGATACCTTTTGGCTTTTGGCGGAAATATATATCATAAGACGACCGAGAGGTGTCGAACTACAACACTCGGGCAAGCTTTGGTTTAAGCGGGCCCTATATAGTAGGGCCCTATAACCTAGGTTCGCCAGTAGCTACAGGCGCCGTTACAAAAACCCCCTCGCTAGAATCAGGCTAGGGTATTTTGCTCTAGATACCATAGCCAGAGTCGCATCACTGGCGAATATCTTTCGCGTGATAGTTGACCTTGCAAGTCGACCTTGCAAGTCCTCCAGTTCGTAATAAGATGTTCCCAATTCGAACTCGGGCTTTTACTAATGATGGACCAAACTTGGCGTTACAGCCGGTCTGAAAGCAACTTTGCTTGAAATGGCGTCGAAATACCTCTTGCCCTTCAGCGAAGGAAACATCTCTCGAGCGCAAATTATAACGCTTTTCGTTCCGATCATGATCCTTCTGCATTTGCTTAGTCGCTTCCTCTCGGATTACCTCAAACGAATCTTGCCTATTAAAAATCAAAGAACGATCATCTTGCATGTTCAGTCTCCTTAGCAAGTAATAAGTAGATCCGGAAGTTACCATATGCTGGCCGAAAGCCATATAGTACGGCGTTGTACCGATGCTAGCATGGATCGAGGAGCTCAAGGCACAACATATCCTATTCAAGTACTCATCCCAGTCTTTCTTATCTGGACGAAGATTAGCTCGAATCCCTGTAATAACAGAGCGATTGACGCGCTTAGAGGCGTTAGCTTGAGGCGACTGAACAGCCGTCAGCATGTGCCTCAGAACGAAACTGGGATCCATTGTCTGATACGACAGTTTCCGGGACACCAAAAGTCATGAAGAGTTCGCCTTCGAGGTACTTAACAACAACACTAGCAATAATCTCCTTCACAGGTTTTAGAAATACAAACTTAAAGAAATGATCTAGGACTATGAAAATCCCGATATTCCCGCTTCTCGAACGTGGGTAAGGTCCGAGAAAATCGATGAAAATTCGTTGAAAGAGTCACACGGTTTCTGGCGCTTTTTCTAGCAGTGGTCTGAGAACATGAATCGGTGGTTTAGTCGACTTACATGTCTCACAGGGTTTAACGTATGCTTTCACGTCAGGCACGACGCGAGGCCAAAAGTAATACCTCCTAACGCGTTCGACAGTCTTACGTATCCCGCCGAGAGAAGCCAATGGCCGGTTATGAGCATGGTAAATAACTTCGGGGATCAGCTCTGATGGTAACCAAAGCTTCCATGCGTATTCATCTTGTACTTGTTCTCCAGCTAAATGTTCTGCTTTTCTATACAAATACCCGTCCACTGTTTTAAGATCAGGAAAATTATCTTTCTCTCTTTAACCAAGGCTACTAGATCTTTGTAAGCAGATTTAAAGTGGTTTGAATCCATATCGTCTAACAAACCTTCCCGCAAATCTACTGCCGCGACTTCGTTCCGTTAACGCGGGACAAGGAATCAGGAACCACTTTCATTGTACCCTTACGATTATTAATTGTAAATCGATATCTTTGCAAGGCTAACGCCCATCGAGCTAAACGAGAACTGAGATCATGGTTTAGGTTAGGTTAGGTAGGAGTGGTTGGAGATTAGATATTAATCCCCTCACTTAGGCCACATTGGGCCCCTTGTGATACCACATGATCTCTGAACAGATCCGTTTCCCTAGCTTTCGCAAAGTATTCTGTTCTTCTTAAGAAACATAAGAGTTTTTGGATGCTTACGCCCTGAATGGCCGCAAGGTTCGGAAGTGTGTTGCTACCTAGGGTTTGAAAGCGCTTTAGGTTATGCGCTGGGCAGAAGCATAGGAGGTATTCGATGCTCTCCTCTTCGTCTATCTGTTTGCAGCTGCGGCAGAAGTCGTGGTTACTGAGTCCCAGCCTGAGCGCATGGGTCCCTATAGGGCAGTAGCCCGTGAGGGCATTTAGGAGAGTGGAGATGTCCTCCCTGCTACATTGTAGGAGAGTTTTTGTTCTTTTCGAGTTATAGTTTGGCCACGTAAGCCTAGAATTGTGGCATGTTGAGATTGAGTTCCAACGGTTGTCGGAAATTGTGTATAGTCTCTGCCTGAGATGGAGCTTGCAGGTAGCCATGGGCATACCCACCGTGTCCTTATCGCGAAGGATGTTGGCGGTTGTCCCCTGTCTACGCTAGCTCGTCTTCTATGCAGTTGCCCTCAATATTGCAGTGTCCAGGCACCCAGATGAGTTTGATTCTCAGATGAGTGGCCATCTCGTTAAGAGATTTGCGGCATTCAGAGATTGTTTTTGAGTTCGTTGTGTAGGAGTCGAGGGCCCTGAGGGCTGCTTGACTATCCGAGAAGATGAAGATATCTATGTCATGATGTACTGACGTGTCCAGGTGAGTCATGGCTTCCTGAATTGCCATGACTTCCGCTTAGAAAACACTACAGTGGTATGGTAGGCGGAATGAGACTTTTTTGTCTAGTTCGGGGGAAAAGACTCTCCCACCTGTTTGGGTGTTAAGCTTGGAGCCGTCTGTGTATATGTTGACGGCGTTTTCGAATTGGTGTGGGAGGTTGTCCCAGTCTGTACGGGTGGTATGAAGATCTTGTATCTTTTTTCGAAGTTGACTATGGGTGAAACGTAGTCTGTACTACGTGGTAAGGGTGTATGTTTTGATAGGATATTGGAGTGACCCGTAGAGCCTGTTGTCCATGCCGCTGATTCGCGGAGCCTCAGCGCTGTTGCAGATGCCCAGCTTTTGGCAAGTAGGTCCAGGGGTTGGAGGTCGAGAATTGTGTTTAGTGCTTCAGTGGCGGTGGTGCGAAGCGCCCCACTGATGCAGAGCTCTGCGCTTCTTTGGATCTTGTAAAGGATCCGGAGGTTGCAATTCTTTTCTAGGGAAAGCCACCAAACGATGTTTCCGTAGAGGAAAATGGGCCTGACTATTGCAGTGTATAGCCAGTGAACTATCATGGGGGAGAAACCCCACTTCCTCCCTATGGCTTTTTTACAATCGAAGAGGCCTATGGCCGCTTTGCGTGTGCGATCTAGGATGTTATCTGTCCAGAGAAGCTTTTTGTCAAGGATGACACCTAGGTACTTTGCTTGGTTGCTAAAGGTTAGGCGTGTTTGGTTTAGTTTTGGGGGAATTAGATTTGGTACCTTATACTTCCTTGTAAAAAGAACTAGTTCGGTCTTTTCTGGGTTAACTCACAGTCAACTGCCAGCCGTCCACCGGGAGACGTTGTTGATCTGTTGATCTACCCTTGCGGTACGCGTGCTGTGCGTCAAAGAGTAGGCTTTGGTCGATGGTTAGCCTGATATGGGTGTCAATTAGCCTTTCCAGGGTCTTCAACAAGAAGGAAGAGAGACTTATCGGGCGGAAGTCCTTTGGGTTGGAGTGGAAGGTTTTCCCGGCCTTCGGTATAAAAACCACCATGTTGGAATATGGTTTAGAGCAAGGCAGCCGTGGAAGATGGCTGTCAGCCAGGGTAGGGAGATATCTAGTGTCCGTTGTAGCTGGGCCGGGAAGAACGCATCTGGGCCGGGGGATTTGAAGAGCTTACAAGAGTTAACAGCCCACTGAATGCGGCCAGGGTTTGAGATGTTGTCTATACTCGGGTCGTCTAAGTTCTCCTCTATGTAGAGGTCCTCCACTGCGTTTGTGTTTTTAGGGAAGTGGGTGTCTAACAGTAGTTCAAGGGTTTCCTGACTGTTTTCCGTCCAGCTGTCAGCATTGGTTTTTAGATAGCCAATGGTTGCTGGAGATTTTGCTAAAATTCTTCTGAGTCTGGTTGCTTCCGCAGTGGATTCTTTGCTACTTTAGAAATTAACCCAAGCTCTTCGTTTTGATATTCTAATTTTCTTTTTGTATAGGCTTAGTTTTGTATGGTATGAATTCCAGGTAGATTCGCTATTGTTGTTTTTACCTCTATTAAAGTAAGTTCTACACTCTCTTTAAAGGTTCGCCAGGGTTTCGTTCCACCATGGGGGTTTGTGCTTTGCTTTGACTGTTCTGCTTGGGCAAGCCCTTTTTAAGCCCTCACCGCAGATATCAGTAAAAGTGTTAACTAGGTTATCTAATTCTTGACCGTTTCGTATGTGCGTCGGTGGAACGTGTATGTTCCTGTTGAGGAGATTTTTCTAGTATCCCCAGTTGATTAATCTTAAATTAGTAATGTTCTCGGCGGAAGGACAGTCTAGAGTTATGGTAAGTTCTATGTGTCGGTGGTCTGAGAATGAGTGCTCGATCCCCACCTTCCACGCTTCTAGCTGGTTAAGTAGGGGATCAGATATTAGTGTAATGTCTAGTACTTCCCTCCTATCTCTAGTGATAAAAGTTGTGTCAATACCTTTGTTGCAGATGAATAGATTTGATTGAAGGAGATAGTCGTAGAGTAACTCACCCCTTTCGTTTGTGTTTGTACTTCCCCATTGTGTGTGGTGTGAGTTAGCGTCCCCACCCAGGAAGAGTTCCTAAGATGAGTGGGTATGTATGAGTTGTTGTGTAGTGGTGTTTGGTAGTGGCCCTACGTAGTCGTGAGCCAGATAGAATGATGCTATGGTGTGATGAGTGCTTTCGTTTAGCTCCAGTCTGACCGTGGTGAGGTCGCCTTTGCTAAACTGTGGAATAAGAAATGTGTTAAAGTGTGTCTTTGTAAAAATGCAGGTTCTGGTTTTACCCTTATCCTTGGTGTAAAATAGCTTGTATAGAGGGGTTGATAAGCCACAGATGTTGTTACCAACAATCCATGGCTCTTGAATGAGGACTACGTCTATGTTGCCTGTTGGCAGGCGGGTGAGGAGGGCTTTGCTGTGGTGCAGGTTAATCTGCAGAAACTGCACCATCTTTGGGAGCGAGGTCGGGCTGGCTACTTTCCGCTTCCTCCGCTATGTCCTGGAGAACAGTGCGCCCTGGTCGGGTTATGTCCTGAGTGCACAGCTGCTTCAGGCTCTCTGTCAGCTCCGAGTCGGTTACACGTAGCCGGTGAGGGTGGCCTCCTCATGCTCCAATTCGTCGTCGCTCGGGGGTTCGTACGACGCACAGGCAGCTAGGTTGTCTGCTGCTAGCTTATCTGTGTCAAAGATGCGTAGTTGCACCTTATCGAACTCGTAGTTCACCCGGTTTTGTTGGGCTGCGAGGGGTTCCAAGCAGGCGTGGTTCAAGAGGATAACCACGTTCATGGTAACGCGCTCGGTTTTCTCAACTTTGACCACCTTCCAACCGTCTGTTGGAAGCTTCGGGTTGAACCTGGTCCGCAAGCTGAGTATAGCCTCTGGTTTCGAGAGTTCCGACGGCAGCCACACCCTCGCTCTTGGTCGAGACGGGATGTCTGCGGCCTCGCAAGCTGCCAGCTTGGCGCCAGGGTAGACCTCGCCGACCTTGTTAATGGCAGCCTTGTAAAGTGCTGCCGATCTCTCGTCTTCACAGGCGATCAACTTAACGTTGCCCTGGTACCACCCTGCATCTGTGAAATCGGGTGGCGGACCTGGGTTCTCGTCCAGCACTTTTAAGGCCACTGACGCAAGGGCCCGTCTAACCAGACCCCATTGCTTCCTTGGTATCCTTCCGCCTTCATCGCTCTGGTCGATAACTCCAATGATCTTCCGATCCTTTACTACTTCAGCAAAGGATCTCGACCATGTGCCGCGGTTGGTTACTCTGCCCTTCTTGCTCGCTGGTTGAGCTGTCTCCATCGACCTCTCTCCTTTGTTGCTGTTGCTGGTGATCATAGCGATGTCAAAGTCTGGGACTACCGCCTTTGCCCAGGCTATGTCCTCTTGGATTTTTAGGTAATCCAATTTTGACGTTTGATCCTCACGTATCGGGTTGGTGGCCAGCCGTTTGAGGATCCGAAAAGCTTTCTTACGTTCAAGAGGTCCTGCATGGTTAGGTGGTATCCTCTTGAACTCCTTTGCCCTGGTACTCACCACGAGACCGGCTTTGGCGATCCCCTCAGGTTGGATTAGCTGGTTAGCCACTCGTACGCTGGTTGGAGGCTTGCGATTGTCGTTGTGGTGAGCTGGGCCTAGCCGGCTGCTGGCCTTGGCAGGGGTGGACGTCACAGGGATTAGGTTAATCGGAGCCGTGTACTTGCTCTTCTTGTCGTCGTTGGTTACGACTTCCGACTTTTTAAGAGTGTCGGGCTCTTTTTTGTTGTCGATGTCTTTTTTGTCGCTATTATTATTTAATTTCTCCATATTTATTCCCACGAGCTGCGGAGAAGGGACAGGTCCACCCGGGCAGAGATCCGCTGTACCCGGGTAAGGCTGACTTAGAACAGGCGGTCGCCACTTGCCTGAGCTCACCGTTTGAGACTGAGTTTTTTTGATAACTCGGGCTCCCAGCCAGATTGACTCTCGGCACGGTACGAGTGACACCTTAGTCCAACCCGAAGTGAGATGAGTTGTGTGGGGTAAGAAGAGGTGGGTTCAAAGAGAGTGGGAAGGGGGTATGTGTGAGCTATTTGTCGGAGGCGGCAGCACAAGCGCGACGTCGATACTGCTACGGGGCTACTCATTTACGCTTCGTGTTGGGGGCTTGGCGGTAGCTGGGCCGTGTCCAACTTCCACGCTCATTCGTAGCTACCCTGGAGAACCAGGGCGCTCGCTATCCGCAACCTGCGACCCGTTCGGTAGCCTTCAGCTCGGCACCCGCCGAGCCATCCCACTAGCTCTTTGGCCGAAGAGATCATGGTTAGACATAAGCAATTTAAGCGAGGCGTGGTCAGTTATGATGGTGAAATCATGTCCTTCCAGGTAAGCTCTAAAATTCTTCAAGGCTACTATTGCCGCCGGACACTCCCGCTCGGTCACGGTATAGTTTCTTTAATCTCGATTTAGTTTTTTTCAGATAAAGGGTATAGGGCGTTCGACTCCTTCCTGAGATACCTATAGTAACACAGCACCCACTCCAGACTTGCTAGCATCGCAATGAATAGCAAATGGTTTAGAAAAGTTCGGGCTACATAACACCGGAGCTCCGCTAAGACGAGTCTTCAAGATTTCAAAGGCTTTTAGTGATTCTGGAGTTAGACTAAACCTTCGTTTGGTTGTTAGGACGAAGCGAGTGATGCAAAATTCGGAACGAATTTGCGGTACCAGCCACAATAGCCCATAAAACTCCTTAAACCTCGCAGGGTTTTTGGGGCGGGAAGCTCGGTGATTGCTTTCACCTTTTCAGGATCTGTTCGAATTCCGCCATCGCCAATGATATGGCCCAGATAACCTACACGTCGCATGCAGAAATGACTTTTGCAAATATTGATTGTCAATCCTGCACGCTTGAAGTGAACGATGATCTCCCTAGGTACGTTAGGATGATTCTCAAAGTTCGACAATACCACCAGGAGGTCATCCAAGTATATGAATACCTCGATCCTGAGATGCGGTGAGACGACTTTGTCCATCAAGCGAGACATTGGGCTGGTGGCATTACGAAGCCCAAAAGACATTACTTTAAATTGGTAAAGTGGCCTACCGGGGACTGTAAATGCAGTCATGTCTCGAATTTGAACTTCCAACGGCACTTGCCAATGGGCCTCTTTCAAGACAAGACTAGTAATAATCTCGGCTTTTGGCAACCGACTTAAGGCGCCGCTTTCTCGGTAAAACTATTGACCTTTCGGCAATCTAAACAAATCCTCAATTTGCCAGGCTTAGTAACCATGACGACAGGAGAGGACCATGCGCTTTCCGACTCCTCAATAACCCCTAATTGCAACATTCTGTCTATTTCTGCGTACATAGTCTTCTCAACGGCAGGTGAGACGGGGAAATGACGCTGTTAAACTGGCTTATCACTGCCCACGTCAATTGAATGTGTAATCAAACTAGTCTGCCCAAGACCTTCCTGAGAGAGGGAAGGAAACAAATTGATAGCATTGACTAATCTTAACTTTTCAGCTTCAGACAAGACGATCTACCTCGTCCTCGCTGCTGACTTCGCTAGACTTTTTAGATTCTAGCTCGCATATATGCAGGTTTTTTGGAAGAAGATCATACAGACTGCAAAGATCTATACCCAAGTTAAGATCGTGCCTTAGTGATGGAACTATATAAATGTTTAAAATCTTTTGAATGTGTCCATATTCTATGTTAACCTTCATCTTGCCTATTATTCGTTGTTGGCTTCCGTCTGCCGTGGTAGCACTAACGTTTAACGACTTGTAAGCATTATCCTTCTTCATGAGTTCGTTGGCTGAATCACACCCAAAGCAACTTAAAGATGCCCCGGAGTCAAGTAAACCGTACGCGGTACGATCTAATAAACGAACCAGCAAAAACGGTCGAGGATCTTTTGTTCCTATCGGTACAGAGCAAATATATTTCAATCCTAGCCAACAGGTTCTTATGTTTTGCCAAAAAGATTTGATTCTTTTATAACTCCGATATTTAAATCTTTCCAAGGGTTGTGACAAAATTTTGGATTTGGTATATCGGGTAAATTTTTAACTTTACGTTTAACATCGTCGAGAAAAGCTTCGCGTGGACGACAGGTTTCTCTCAACTTTGAGACTCTTGAATTATCGACATTCAATAGCTCATGTCGTATTTCAGGCCTCAGATTATTCTTGAGAACTCGGACAAGTTTTCTCAAGCTCCATGGTATCTCTAGTTGATGGACTTAAATGTTTACGCTATCGTAAAAGCAATCGAAGGTTTTACTAGGCTTCTGCTTCCTGTTTCGGATCAACTCCTCGATGTCAATATCATCCCCTTTCTGACGAAATTGTATTCGTAAAGCAGAACATAACTTATCTCAACGGACTTCAGTTACCGAATTATGGTAGCGACAATAAAAGTCGTTGGTCTTGCTCTCAAAGAGAACGCTGGCGTTTTCACAAAGGACTAAGAAATTCCCATCTAATGTTTGATGCGTCAGCGCCTCAACTCTATAAATGAAGTTGTCTACTGAAACACCTGATCCCGAAAATCTAATTTCTGATCAGTCTCTATACACCTTCTTCTACTGAAGTCTGGATCAAATCGGTAATTTTCTCTTGAAGAAGCGAGAATAGCCTTCGCTCCATTGACACCATTGCGGTTGCTTGATCAGTAACATTATTGTTGTTGCTCTGAGAGCTTCCAGATGGGCCCGGGGTATAAGCGCTAATTCCTTGTTAGCGACCTTTGGATTGAGACCGAGCTTGTGAACACTTTTCGACCACTGACCTGAAGGAAACTTTGCATACTGGACACAAGTCGCTTTTCTTGAAATGAGCATCACTTCTTATGAAACTCATGACGGCATAAAGTTTCGAACAGTTCAGAGGCTGATTTAATTTCGGACTTGCATATCGGACAGACTGGCTTGGTGGCTTCCTTCGAGCCTTTTCCTGGGGATCGGTCTAACCCCATTTTTAGAATAGCTTAGAAATAATGAAATTTTAAGAAGTACAGAGAGTATCCACCGTAGTAGATATAAAACTAAAATCTTCTCGATATATAAACCAATAAAATTAGTAAAACTAAATTAGTAAAAAACCCCTATCGAAGGATAACTAAATTATTTTTTTTTAACTGTTAAACTTTTTCGGGAAAATATTAAGAGAGAGAGGGAGGCGGTTAGATTTTCTAAAATGTATTGCGGACAGAGTATAGTTCGAGAACTAATACTGTTTTATTCCTGCCTCACTAATAAAAAATGTAATCGCTCTAAGGCTAAACGAAATTAAAATTTATATATGTCTTCCGTGGATAGTGTACCATCTGTACATCTATAGAAACCTTTTAATTTACAGAGTGTGGTCAAGGCAATAATGTAGAAAATCAGAAAGGGTCAGAAGATCTACTGTAGCTTGATACTTTCTGCATTTTCCGCGGACTAAGTTTTCTAAACATCACTAACTAAGTAAAGGAAAATCCTAACTCTGATTATAAATTTTGGCCAGAAAGACAACTAATGTTCTTCGTCTCTGTTCTCCAAAAGAATTAACGATCCAAGAAATGCATTTTTATAGTAAACAAAATATAAGTTGAAATTAATGAATTATAGAAAAGAATTCGAATTTAAGGGGTTATATACCTTCTTTGTCGAAGAAAAAGAGGAAAGTTTGGATTTTTTTAGGTATGTAGCAATTATTTCATTACACGAATGTTTTAATTTTTTGATAGTACACTTTATTAACAATGTTTGTGCAAAATTTCGTGGAAAAGTATTAAATTGTTTTTAAGGGGTGGCTGTTTCCCTTAGAGGCCTATTTTTTGAAGAGCCTTGCGGTGATACTTCCCCAGGTCGAACAGGTCAACTGAAACCATAAAAGTAAACAAATTTCATTAGTTTAGTGTAATTCCTTGTGCTTGAACGATCGTTTTTAAGATTTTTTTTTGTCCATACGGGAACGTTTTATGCTAAAAATGAACTTTTTGGTCGCTAGAAATTTCACTACAAAATTCATTTCGGCGAAAAAAATCTTGTGCGTGAAAAGTCGATCGTTCAAGCACAGAAATATTTCATTACGAACATTTAAAAAAAAATTTGAAGTAAATCGGTTCAGTAGTTTTCCGCCAATCCATATCACCGCAAAGTCATTTTTAAAGAAGCACCATTTCGAGATATTCGCGTTTAAAGTTTCAAGTTCAGTTTATGCGCGCGACGAGGCGCGCGGTAAGGAGCGCTGTAACATTTTTTCTACTGCTCGAATCTCTATGAAAATTTGGGAAAATGTTCTCAAGGAGTTGTTCCTTAAGAAAAAGAAATAAAAAAATTTTCAATTTTTTGAAAATAAAAAAAAAATAAAAAAATAATTACCGGTGAGTCTAAATGAGTGACTACTGTACTCACTAAAGTCCCACGTTGGTTATATTACGGGGTTAGTACTGATTCAATATGCGGCAGAGTTTTTATTTCCATTAAGGTTAAACCCAGTTAGCCACTGTGCCACGCTAGATCAAGACCGTTCACACACGCAGCGCTTGTACAACGTAAACGGGTTTAAATGCCTTAATCTGCGGCAGCGATATTCCACTCGGTAGTCTCCCAGACGTATACGTGCACCCCTTAAAACTAGGCTGGTGTACGGATGCGCGGCATGTTGGGCATCGGAACAGGTTATATAGTCGAATTAAACTGCCATCTGTTCTCTAGGGCCGCTCTTCAAAACTGCACTCTGGGTACGATACACTTGGCCAGTAGACAGGGGTACTTCAGGGGACTAATCTGTCCAAATCAACTCTCGCGGGCCATCCAGACGATTTTTCATTTAAATTAATTACAGATATGGCAGAATGTGGGTCTCAAAAAAACCATTCCTGACGATTGTGCCGCGCGATTTGATGTAGGCCTTCGTGAGGTGGTAAATCCTCCAGTAAATTAACCGAATCAATAAGCTGTGCCTGTGGCGGAACTTGTGGCAGCACTGACTGTGGTTTCCACCAGGAATTTTAAGAGACCTGCAGTGAAATTTTGATGAACGTTTAACACGCACCAATTTTTAGCCAAATGCAATTGCACTTACTTTATAATATCTTGCAGGTTAAAATAAAAAGAACGTAACTGGAATCAGATGAATACTGGCGAGGCTTTTGGCGGAAATATATATCATATGACGACCGACAGGTGTCAAACTAGAACTTTGCAAGTCCTCTAGTTCGTAATAAGATGTGCCCAATTTTCTTCGAACTCTGGCTTTTACTAATAATGGACCAAACTTGGCGTTACAGCCGGTCTGAAAGCAACTTTGCTTGAAATGGCGTCGAAATACCTCTTGCCCTTCAGCGAAGGAAACATCTCGAAACATTTTCGTTCCGATCGTGATCCTTCTGCATTTGTTTAGTCGCTTCCTCTCGGATTACCTCAAACGAATCTTGCCTATTAAAAATCAAAGAAAATCCTTAGCAAGTAATAAGTATATCCGGAAGTTACCATATGCTGGCCGAAGGCCATATAGTACGGCGTTGTACCGATACTAGAATGGATCGAGGAGCTCAAGGCACAACATATCCTATTCAAGTACTCATCCCAGTCTTTCTGATCTGGACGAAGATTAGCTCGAATCCCTGTAATAACAGAGCGATTGACGCGCTTAGAGGCGTTAGCCTCTAATGGTCAGAGAACATTAACGTATGCTTTCACGTCAGGCACGAGGCGAGGCCAAAAATAATGCCTCCTAACGCGTTCGACAGTCTTATGTATCCCGCCGAGGAATGCCAATGGACTGTTATGAGCTTGAAAAATAACTTCGGGGATCAGCTCTGATGGTAACCAAAGCTTCCAAGCGTATTCATCGTGTATTTGTTCTCCAGCTTAATGTTCTGCTTTTCTATACAAATACCCGTCCTCTGTTTTAAGATCACGAATATTATCTTTCTCTCTTCAACCAAGGCTACTAGATCTTTGTAAGCACGAGATTTAAAGTGGTTTGAATCCATATCGACTAACAAACCTTCCCGAAAATCTACTGCCGCGACTTCCTCCTCGTTAACGCGGGACAAGGAATCAGGAACCACGTTCATTGAACCCTTACGATGCTCAATTTTAAATCGATATCTTTGCAAGGCTAACGCCCATCGAGCTAAACGAGAACTGAGATCATGGTTAGACATAAGCAATTTAAGCGAGGCGTGGTCAGTTATGATGGTGAAATCATGTCCTTCCAGGTAAGCTCTAAAATTCTTCAAGGCTACTATTGCCGCCGGACACTCCCGCTCGGTCACGGTATAGTTTCTTTAATCTCGATTTAGTTTTTTTTTCAGATAAAGGGTATAGGGCGTTCGACTCCTTCCTGAGATACCTGTAGTAACACAGCACCCACTCCAGACCTGCTAGCATCGCAATGAATAGCAAATGGTTTAGAAAAGTCCGGGCTACATAACACCGGAGCTCCGCTAAGACGAGTCTTCAAGATTTCAAAGGCTTCTAGTGCTTCTGGAGTTAGACTAAACCTTCGTTTGGTTGTCAGGACGAAGCGAGTGATGCAAAATTCGGAACGAATTTGCGGTACTAGCCACATTAGTCCATAAAACTCCTTAAACCTCGCAGGGTTTTTTGGACGGGAAACTCGGTGATTGCTTTCACCTTTTCAGGATCTGTTCGAATTCCGCCATCACCAATGATATGGCTCAGATAACCTACAAATGACTTTTGCCAATATTGATTGTCAATCCTGCACGCTTGAGGTGAACGGTGATCTCCCTAAGTACGTTAGAATGATTATCAAAGTTCGACAATACTACCAGGAGGTCATCCAAGTATACGAATACCTCGATCCTGAGATGCGGTGAGACGACTTTTTCCATTAAGCGAGACATTGTGCTGGTGACATAATTTAACTTGGTGGAGTTGCCTACCGGGGACTGTAAATGCAGTCTTGTCTCGGGATTGAACTTCCAACGGCACTTGCCAATAGGCGTCTGTCAAATCAAGACTAGAAATATTCTCGGCTTTTGGCAACCGACTTAAGATGCCGCTGATCTGTGTCAGTGTATATGGGTACTTCTCGGTGAAACTATTGACCTTTCGGCAATCTAAACAAATCCTCAATTTGCCAGGTTTAGTAACCATGACGATGGGAGAGGAGAATGCGCTTTCCGACTCTTTAATAACCCCTAATTGCAACATTCTGTCTATTTCTGCGTATACTCTTCTCAACGGCAGGTGAGACGGGGAAATGACGCAATTTCACTGGCTTAGCACTGCCCACGTCAATTGAATGTGTAACCAAACTAGTCTGCCCAAGACCTTCCTGAGAGAGGTAAGGAAACAAATTGATAACATTGACTAATCTTAACTTTTCAGCTTATAACGAACTGATTTTGTTAGTCTGCTCGCTACGAGATTCGTGCGGCTAGCTCAGAAGATTGTGGGTTCGTTCCACCAAATTTATATGACGTGACTGCTGGCTCCTGTGTCTCGGGATGCTCGTAGTGGCCGCCTCTGCCGGGGTCGCTTTTCGCGCTTTAGACTCACAGAGAGTTCGGCCTTGCGGGCTTAGGAAAGCGTCACCGTTCTCAGACTAGGGTGAACAAGCCTTGCTCTCCAGGGCAACGCCTTTCGAGGCAAAACCTGTCCCTTGCTCTGTCCCGGACGGTCCCGCTAGGTTCTTGCTCAGATCGCGCTGACAGTCAAGGCTATCCCCAGGAAGCTGCCTAGCAGTTCACTTTGCTTTATGGCTAGCGCAGTCGAACGTTCCACCCGGCTTCACCCTATTGCTTGACTTCTGCGACGCTCCTGGGCTCCCCAATGAGCTCCGCGCGGCGATGGTAACGTGGCTGCCGGTGATGTCTGCTGGCGTCGCTGCCGATTTCCTCTGCGCTGTCTCCTGTCTTGCCGCTGGGCTCCTCCAGGACAACGCCTGTTGACTGCTTCAACGGGTCGTTCGCTCGCCTTTCCTGACTAGTAGCTTGGCGTTCTGGCACTCGGGGATTTGGGAGGCTGCTGTTCGGGAACTTCGCCGGTAATCGAAGGGCTCTCCAGGCGAACGCCTCTTGAAACCGCAAATCTATCCACCGCTCGTCCTTCACGCCAAGTCCTGCTTGGTCGGGCAAGGTACGCGGGTCTTAGACAACTTTCCTCTCCGAGCTAACGGCTCTTCGTTGTAGGCCTCTTTCGCTTGACTCCGACAGACCCGCCGGGCGACTCGCCAGGGTGTGGTCGTGACAAAGTTGGAAACCAAACGCCTTGACTTAGCCGTCTGACGCCTTCCGAACCTCAGCCACTTGTGTCTCAATTCTGAGAATCCTGATGTCCCAATCTCGAACGTCTCGACGTGGCGATCTTGCTCCTGGTAGGCTTCCCACTGCGCTGCTTCCGACGACTCGCCTTGTTGTAGCTCCCTTTTAGCTTACTTGGTTGACTGACTGTTCACTTTGGTATCTTGATTGCCAGCGCACTGCGGCCTTATATAGGGCCTCCGGGCCCTTTCCCTTTTGCGTATGTCCCGCTGAATCTCTCCACTTCGGGTCCAAAGTCCGTGGCTCTTGTTTGACCCACTTGTGCTTTACGCAGAGCTTCCAGCCGAGGTTCTGCCCAATGCTGTCGTCCCGCTGGTTCTCGTGATACATATGGCACGCCTGTGTGCCGCTCCGCTGCCGAGATGTGGCACTTCTTCTCCTGGTCCAAATTTCACATCAAAGTCCAAAGTCCGGTGGAGTTCCGTTATCCCCTTTAGCACACGGCACTCTTGCTCTGCCGGCCAAATTTCCACTCTCTCATTCTCCGCTCCTTGGTCTCCAAACTCTCTTATACTCCATCCTTGGTCTCCAAACTCTCTTATTCTCCATCCTTGTTCTCCAAACTCCCTTATTCTCCATCCTTGGTCTCCAAACTCTCTTATTCTCCCACATTGGTCTTCAAACTCTCTTCTTCTCCAACAGCTCCTCGCCGCGGCTATACTACGCGAATTCGCCGCGTATCTGGTAAGCGGACGGTTGCTGCTGCTGCTGAGATTTATGGGGAGTTATTCAACTCCTCACAAGCTTCAGACAAGTCGTGTTGATCTACCTCGTCCTCGCTGCTGACTTTGCTAGACTTTTTAGATTCTAGCTCGCATATATGCAGGTTTTCGGGAAGAAGATCATACAGCCTCCTAAAATCTATACCCAAGTACAGATCTTGCTTTAGTGATAGTAATATATAAGTATTCAAAATCTTTTGAATGTGTCCATACTCTATGGTAACCTTCATCTTGCCTACTATTCGTTGTGGGCTTCCGTCTGCCGTGGTAGCACTACCGTTTAAAGACTTGTAAGCATTATCCTACTTTATGAGTTCGATGGCTAAGTCACCTCTAAAGCAACTTATAGATGCCCCGGAGTCAAGTAAACCGTACACGGTACGATCTTATAAACGAACCGGCAAAAACGGTTGAGGATCTCTTGTTCCTATCAGAGCAAATATTTGTCAGTCCTACCCGACAGGTTCTAATGTTTTGCCATAAAGACTTGAGTCTTTTAGAACTGCGAGATTTAAATCTTTCCAAGAGACGGTTGTGACAAAATTTTGGGTTTGGAACATCAGGTAAATGTTGAACTTTACAATGATAATTTGTGGTGCAATGAACGGTACATCCACATCTATTCGGTCATCGTACACTAGTTGCGAAACGCATTCGAAGTTTTCGGTTTGTACAGCAACTTTGAAGCACCGGACTTGGAGTTTTTTGCAACCTTCGCGTATTTCGTCTAGTAAGTCTGCTCCACAGCCGTAACAAAAAAGCCTTTTGTCGCCTAAACAGTTTCTGAGACTCAGATTCTGGAATCAGTTCTGATACTTCGCGTCTAAATGGACTACCTTTGCTATAACCGTGAGCGCGTTTAAAGTCGTCGAGAAAAGCTTCGCGTCGACGACAGGTTTCTCTCAACTCTGAGACTCTTGAAATATCGACATTCAATAGCTCATGTCGTATTTCAGGCCTCAGATTATTCTTGGGAACTCGGACAAGTTTTCTCGAGCTCGATGGTATCTCTAGTTGATCGACTTAAGTGTTTACGCTATCGTAAAAGCTATCGAAGGTTTCACTAAGCTTCTGCTTCCTGTTTCGGATCAACTCCTCGATGTCAATATCAGCTCTTTTCTGACGAAATTGCATTCGTAAAGCAGAACATAACCTATACCAGCGGACTTCAGCTACCGATTTACGGTAGCGCCAATAAAAGTCGTTGGCCTTGCTCTCAAAGAGAACGCTCACAAAGGACTAAGAAATTCCCATCTAATGTTTGATGCGTCAGCGCCTCAACTCTACATAATTAATTTTCCATCCGTTTAAAATATGAACGACCTTGTCGGGTCTAGTAAGGAGATCGGACATGTTACTTCGGTGAGAACCAGGCGAACGTATGTTAAGCAGGACCCGATGTCTGTTTTGAATTTTTTCGACAACAACTGGCTCGCTATTTTCCCCGTCTACTGGTGGAGGAGTTGCTGATCTTTCCTTACCACTCACAGCGGAATTTGGCGGCGTTCTGATCAGTCTCTGTACACTTTCTTCTACTGAAGTCTGGATTAAATCGGTAATTTTCTCGAGAAGCGAGAATAGCCTTCGCTCCATTGACACCATTGTGTCTGTTTTTATTGCGGTTGCTTGATCAGTAACACTATTGTTTTTACTCTGAGAGCTTCCAGATGGGCCCGGGGTATTATCGCTAATTCCTTGTTGGCGACCTTTGCATTGAGACCGAGTTTGTTAACACTTTTCGACCACTGGCCTGCTGGAAACTTTGCATACTGGACACAAGTCGCTTTTCTTGAAACGCGCATCAATGCACTTCTTATGAAACTCGTGACGGCATATAGTTTCGAACAGTTCAGAGGCTGATTTATTTTCGGACACACTGGCTTGGTGGCTTCCTGCGAGCCTTTTCCTGGGGATCGGTCTAACCCCATTTTTAGAATAGTTTAGAAATAATAAAATTTTAAGAAATACAAGACCCAAAGAGTATCCACCGTAGTAGATATAAAACTAAAATCTTCTCGATATATAAACCAATAAAATTAGTAAAACTAAACTTTTGCTGAATGTTCCCCGTATCGTAGGATAACAAAGTTTTTTTTTTTTACTACTAAACTTTTTCGGAAAAATAATAAAAGATGAATAATATTTCTCTAGTAAAACTAAATCCATGTAGGGAGGCGGTTAGACTTTCTAAAATGTATTGCGGACAGAGTATAGTTCGAGAACTAATACTGTTTTATTCCTGCCTCACTAATAAAAAATGTAGTCGCTCCAAGGCTAAACGAAATTAAAATCTCTATAGGTCTTCCGTGGATAGTGTACCATCTGTACATCTATAGAAACCTTTTAATTTACAGAGTGTGGTCAAGGCAATGATGTAGTAAATCAGAAAGGGTCAGAAGATCTACTGTAGTTTGATACTTTCTGCATTTTCCTTGGACTAAGTTTTCTAAACATCATTAACTAACTAAGTAAAGGACTCTAACTAACTCTGATTAAACATTTTGGCCAGAAAGAAAACTAATGTTCTTTGTCTCTGTTCTCCAAAAGAAATAACGATCCAAGAAATGCATTTTAATAGTAAAAAAAATAAAAAAAAGTTGAAATTAAAGAATTATAGAAAAGAATTCGAATTTAAGGGGTTATATACCTTCTTTGTCGAAGAAAAAGAGGAAAGTTTGGATTTTTTTTAGGTATGTAGCAATTATTTCATTACACGAATGTTTTAATTTTTTGATAGTACACTTTATTAACAATGTTTGTGCAAAATTTCGTGGAAAAGTATTAAATTGTTTTTAAGGGGTGGCTGTTTCCGTTAGAGGCCTTTTTTTTAAGAGCCTTGCGGTGATACTTCCCCAGGTCGAACAGGTCAACTGAAACCATAAAAGTAAACAAATTTAATTAGTTTAGTGTAATTCCTTGTGCTTGAACGATCGTTTTAAGATTTTTTTTTTTTTGTGCATACGGGAACGTTTTATGCTAAAAATGAACTTTTTGGTCGCTAGAAATTTGACTACAAAATTCGTTTCTGCGAAAAAAAAGTTTGTGCGTGAAAAGTCGATCGTTCAAGCACAGAAATATTTCATTACCAACATTTAAAAAAAAATGTCAGTAGTTCAGGTTCAGTAGTTTTCCGCCAATCCATATCACCGCAAAGTCATTTTTAAAGAAGCACCATTTCGAGATATTCGCGTTTAAAGTTTCAAGTTCAGTTTATGCGCGCGACGAGGCGCGCGGTAAGGAGCGCTGTAACATTTTTTCTACTGCTCGAATCTCTATGAAAATTTGGGAAAATGTTCTCAAGGAGTTGTTCCTTAAGAAAAAGAAAAAAAAAAATTTTCAATTTTTAAAAAAAAAAAATAATAATAAAAAAATAATTACCGGTGAGTCTAAATGAGTGACTACTGTACTCACTAAAGTCCCACGTTGGTTATATTACGGGGTTAGTACTGATTCAATATGCGGCAGAGTTTTTATTTCCATTAAGGTTAAACCCAGTTAGCCACTGTGCCACGCTAGATCAAGACCGTTCACACACGCAGCGCTTGTACAACGTAAACGGGTTTAAATGCCTTAATCTGCGGCAGCGATATTCCACTCGGTAGTCTCCCAGACGGATACGTGCACCCCTTAAAACTAGGCTTATATAGTCGAATTAAACTGCCATCTGGTCTCTAGGGCCGCTCTTCAAAACTGCACTCTGGGTACGATACACTTGGCCAGTAGACAGGGGTACTAATCTCTCCAAATCAACTTTCACGGGCCAGCCTGACGATTTTGCATTTAAGTTAATTACAGATATGGCAAAATGTGGGTCTCAAAAAAACCATTCCAGACGATTGTGCCGCGCGATTTGATGTAGGCCTTCGTGAGGTGGTAAATCCTCCAGTAAATTAACCGAATCAATAAGCTGTGCCTGTGGCGGAACTTGTGGCTGCACTGACTGTGGTTTCCACCAGGAATTTTAAGATACTTGCTGTGAAATTTTGATGAACGTTTAACACGCACCAATTTCTAGCCAAATGCAATTGCACTTACTTTAAAATTTCTTCGCTGGCTGGCTTTTATGGCTGGCTGCCACACCGATTGCTGAATACCACTTAGAATACTGGATGCCACTCATCAATATATATTTCGGGCATTTAGCCTTTTAACACCTTGAAATTTTGAGCTGCTGGCACGTCCGTCTCTCTTGCAGGTTAAAATAAAAAGAACGTAACTGGAATCAGATGAATACTGGTGAGACTTTTGGTGGAAATATATATCATATGACGACCGACTGGTGTCAAACTAGAACTTTCCAAAACCACCCTGACTCAGCTGTTCAAAATATCGAATAGTCGACTCAGGTGGCAACACTCGGGCAAGCTTTGGTTTAAGCGGGCCCTATATAGTAGGCTTTCAGGCTAAGCCTAGGTTCGCCAGTCGCTACAGGCGCCGTTACAAAAACCACCTCGCTAGAATCAGGCTAGGGTATTTTGCTCTAGATACCATAGGCAGAGTCGCATCACTGGCGAATATCTTTCGCGTGATAGTCGACCTTGCAAGTCGACCTTGCAAGTCCTCCAGTTCGTAATAAGATGTTCCCAATTTTCTTCGAACTCGGGCTTTTACTAATGATGGACCAAACTTGGCGTTACAGCCGGTCTGAAAGCAACTTTGCTTGAAATGGCGTCGAAATACCTCTTGCCCTTCAGCGAAGGAAACATCTCTCGAGCGCAAATTATAACGTTTTTCGTTCCGATCGTGATCCTTCTGCATTTGCTTAGTCGCTTCCTCTCGGATTACCTCAAACGAATCTTGCCCATTAAAAATCAAAGAACGATCATCTAGCATGTTCATTCTCCTTAGCAAGTAATAAGTAGATCCGGAAGATACCATATGCTGGCCATATAGTACGGCGTTGTACCGATACTAGCATGGATCGAGGAGCTTAAGGCACAACATATCCTATTCAAGTACTCATCCCAGTCTTTCTGATCTGGACGAAGATTAGCTCGAATCCCTGTAATAACAGAGCGATTGACGCGCTCAGAGGCGTTAGCTTGAGGCGACTGAACAGCCGTCAGCATGTGCTTCAGAACGAAACTGGGATCCGTTGTCTGATACGACAGTTTCCGGGACACCGAAAGTCATGAAGAGTTCGCCTTCGAGGTACTTAATAACAACACTAGCAATAATCTTTTTCACAGGTTTTAGAAATAACAACTTAGAGAAATGATCTAGGACTATGAAAATCCCGACATTCCCGCTTCTCGAACGTGGCTAAGGTCCGAGCGGTGGTCTGAGAACATGATTCAGTGGTTTAGTCGACTTACATGTCTCACAGGCATTAACGTATGCTTTCACGTCAGGCACGAGGCGAGGCCAAAAATAATACCTCCTAACGCGTTCGACAGTCTTATGTATCCCGCCGAGGAATGCCAATGGACTGTTATGAGCTTGGAAAATAACTTCGGGGATCAGCTCTGATGGTAACCAAAGCTTCCATGCGTATTCATCGTGTATTTGTTCTCCAGCTTAATGTTCTGCTTTTCTATACAAATACCCGTCCTCTGTTTTAAGATCACGAATATTATCTTTCTCTCTTCAACCAAGGCTACTAGATCTTTGTAAGCACGAGATTTAAAGTGGTTTGAATCCATATCGACTTACAAACCATCCCGAAAATCTACTGCCGCAACTTCGTCCTCGTTAACGCGGGACAAGGAATCAGGAACCACGTTCCTTGTACCCTTACGATGCTCAATTTTAAATCGAAATCTTTGCAAGGCTAACGCCCATCGAGCTAAACGAGAACTGAGATCATGGTTAGACATAAGCCATTTAAGCGAGGCGTGGTCAGTTATGATGGTGAAATCATGTCCTTCCACGTAAACTCTAAAATTCTTCAAGGCTACTATCCCTTGCTCTGTCCCGGACGGTCCCGCTAGGTTCTTGCTCAGGACGCGCTGACCGTCAAGGCTAACGCCAGGAAGCTGCCCAGCATTTCACTTTGCTTCACGCCTAGCGCAGACGAACGTTCCACCCGGCTTCACCCTAATGCTTGACGTCCGCAACGCTCCTGCGCTCCCCAATGAGCTCCGCGCGGCGATGGTGACGTGGCTGCCGGTGATGTCTGCTGGCGTCGCAGCCGATGTCCTCTGTGCTGTTTCTTGTCTTGCGTGTCCTTGGGCAACCACCTTTCCGGGACTTGCCGAACCGCTGAGCTTCGCCAGGACAACGCCTCTTTAATGCCTCCACGGATCGCTCGCCCTTTCTGACTGGTAGCTTGGCGTTTTTGGCACTCGGGGTTTTGGGCAGCTGCTGTTCGGGGACTTCGCCGGTAATCGCAGGGCTCTCCAGGAAAACGCTTCTTGAAACCACAAATCGATCCACCGCTCGTCCTTCACGACAGGTCCTGCTTGGTCGGGCAAGGTAAGCTAGGTCTTTCAACTTTCCAGCCGGGTGATTCGCCAGGCTGTGGTCGTGACAAAGTTGGAAACCAAACGCCTTGACGCCGTCTGACGCCTTCCGAACCTCAGCCACTTGTGTCTCAATTCGGAGAATTCTGATGTCCCAATCTCGAACGTCTCGACGTGGCGATCTAACTCCTTGTAGGCTTCCCACGGCGCTGCTTCCGACGACTCGCCTTGTTGTAGCTCCCTTTTAGTTTACTTGGTTGACTGACTGTTCACTTTGGTATCTTGACTGCCAGCGCTCTGCGGCCTTATATAGGGCCTCCGGGAAGCGTTATTTCCCTTTTGCGTATGTCCCACTGAATCTCTCCACTTCGGGTCCAAAGTCCGTGGCTCTTGTTTGACCCACTTGTGCTTTACGCACAGCTTCCAGCCGAGGTTCTGCTCAATGCTGCCGTCCCTGCTGCTGAGTTATTCAACTCCTCACAAGCTTCAGACAAGTCGTGTTGATCTACCTCGTCCTCGCTGCTGACTTTGCTAGACTTTTTAGATTCTAGCTCGCATATATGCAGGTTTTTGGGAAGAAGATCATAAAGCCTCCAAAAATCTATACCCAAGTATAGATCTTGCTTTACTACTATTACTAATGGTACTATATATATGCTTAAAATCATTTGAATGTGTCCATAACATAACATGTGTCCTTAACATATGATGTTAACCTTCATCTTGCCTACTATTAGGTGTGGGCTTCCATCTGCCGTGGTAGCACTAACGTTTAACGACTTGTAAGCATTATCCTTCTTCATGAGTTCGTTGGCTGAATCACACCCAAAGCAACTTATAGATGCCCCGGAGTCAAGTAAACCGTACGCGGTACGATCTAATAAACGAACCAGCAAAAACGGTCGAGGATCTCATGTTCCTATCGGCACAGAGCAAATATATTTCAATCCTAGCCAACAGGTTCTTATGTTTTGCCAAAAAGATTTGATTCTTTTAGAACTCCGATATTTAAATCTTTCCAAGAGAGGGTTGTGACAAAATTTTGGATTTGGAATATCGGGTAAATTTTTAACTTTACGTTTAACGTCGTCGAGAAAAGCTTCGCGTCGACGACAGGTTTCTCTCAACTCTGAGACTGTTGAAATATCGACACTCAATAGCTCATGTCGTATTTTAGGCCTCAGAATATTCTTGAGAACTCGGACAAGTTTTCTCAAGCTCCATGGTATCTCTAGTTGATGGACTTAAATGCTTACGCTATCGTAAAAGCAATCGAAGGTTTTACTAGGCTTCTGCTTCCTGTTTCGGATCAACTCCTCGATGTCAATATCATCCCCCTTCTGACGAAATTGTATTCGTAAAGCAGAACATAACTTATCTCAACGGACTTCAGTTACCGATTTATGGTAGCGACAATAAAAGTCGTTGGCCTTGCTCTCAAAGAGAACGCTGGCGTTTTCACAAAGGACTAAGAAAACCCCATCTAATGTTTGATGCGTCAGCGCCTCAACTCTATAAGTGAAGTTGTCTACTGAAACACCTGATCCCGAAAATCTAATTTCTGATCAGTCTCTGTACACCTTCTTCTACTGAAGTCTGGATCAAATCGGTAATTTTCTCTTGAAGAAGCGAGAATAGCCTTCGCTCCATTGACACCATTGCGGTTGCTTGATCAGTAACATTATTGTTGTTGCCCTGAGAGCTTCCAGATGGGCCCGGGGTATAAGCGCTAATTCCTTGTTAGCGACCTTTGGATTGAGACCGAGCTTGTGAACACTTTTCGACCACTGACCTGAAGGAAACTTTGCATACTGGACACAAGTCGCTTTTCTTGAAATGAGCATCACTTCTTATGAAACTCATGACGGCATAAAGTTTCGAACAGTTCAGAGGCTGATTTAATTTCGGACTTGCATATCGGACAGACTGGCTTGGTGGCTTCCTTCGAGCCTTTTCCTGGGGATCGGTCTAACCCCATTTTTAGAATAGCTTAGAAATAATGAAATTTTAAGAAGTACAGAGAGTATCCACCGTAGTAGATATAAAACTAAAATCTTCTCGATAAATAAACCAATAAAATTAGTAAAACTAAATTAGTAAAAAACCCCTATCGAAGGATAACTAAATTATTTTTTTTTAACTGTTAAACTTTCTCGGGAAAATATTAAGAGAGAGAGGGAGGCGGTTA
>NW_023665503.1:10000-12500 GCF_014743375.2 Drosophila subpulchrella | reverse complement strand
AGACAGACAGACAGACAGACAGACAGACAGACAGACAGACAGACAGACAGACAGACAGACAGACAGACAGACAGACAGACAGACAGACAGACAGACAGACAGACAGACAGACAGACAGACAGACAGACAGACAGACAGACAGACAGACAGACAGACAGACAGACAGACAGACAGACAGACAGACAGACAGACAGACAGACAGACAGACAGACAGACAGACAGACAGACAGACAGACAGACAGACAGACAGACAGACAGACAGACAGACAGACAGACAGACAGACAGACAGACAGACAGACAGACAGACAGACAGACAGACAGACAGACAGACAGACAGACAGACAGACAGACAGACAGACAGACAGACAGACAGACAGACAGACAGACAGACAGACAGACAGACAGACAGACAGACAGACAGACAGACAGACAGACAGACAGACAGACAGACAGACAGACAGACAGACAGACAGACAGACAGACAGACAGACAGACAGACAGACAGACAGACAGACAGACAGACAGACAGACAGACAGACAGACAGACAGACAGACAGACAGACAGACAGACAGACAGACAGACAGACAGACAGACAGACAGACAGACAGACAGACAGACAGACAGACAGACAGACAGACAGACAGACAGACAGACAGACAGACAGACAGACAGACAGACAGACAGACAGACAGACAGACAGACAGACAGACAGACAGACAGACAGACAGACAGACAGACAGACAGACAGACAGACAGACAGACAGACAGACAGACAGACAGACAGACAGACAGACAGACAGACAGACAGACAGACAGACAGACAGACAGACAGACAGACAGACAGACAGACAGACAGACAGACAGACAGACAGACAGACAGACAGACAGACAGACAGACAGACAGACAGACGACAGACAGACAGACAGACAGACAGACAGACAGACAGACAGACAGACAGACAGACAGACAGACAGACAGACAGACAGACAGACAGACAGACAGACAGACAGACAGACAGACAGACAGACAGACAGACAGACAGACAGACAGACAGACAGACAGACAGACAGACAGACAGACAGACAGACAGACAGACAGACAGACAGACAGACAGACAGACAGACAGACAGACAGACAGACAGACAGACAGACAGACAGACAGACAGACAGACAGACAGACAGACAGACAGACAGACAGACAGACAGACAGACAGACAGACAGACAGACAGACAGACAGACAGACAGACAGACAGACAGACAGACAGACAGACAGACAGACAGACAGACAGACAGACAGACAGACAGACAGACAGACAGACAGACAGACAGACAGACAGACAGACAGACAGACAGACAGACAGACAGACAGACAGACAGACAGACAGACAGACAGACAGACAGACAGACAGACAGACAGACAGACAGACAGACAGACAGACAGACAGACAGACAGACAGACAGACAGACAGACAGACAGACAGACAGACAGACAGACAGACAGACAGACAGACAGACAGACAGACAGACAGACAGACAGACAGACAGACAGACAGACAGACAGACAGACAGACAGACAGACAGACAGACAGACAGACAGACAGACAGACAGACAGACAGACAGACAGACAGACAGACAGACAGACAGACAGACAGACAGACAGACAGACAGACAGACAGACAGACAGACAGACAGACAGACAGACAGACAGACAGACAGACAGACAGACAGACAGACAGACAGACAGACAGACAGACAGACAGACAGACAGACAGACAGACAGACAGACAGACAGACAGACAGACAGACAGACAGACAGACAGACAGACAGACAGACAGACAGACAGACAGACAGACAGACAGACAGACAGACAGACAGACAGACAGACAGACAGACAGACAGACAGACAGACAGACAGACAGACAGACAGACAGACAGACAGACAGACAGACAGACAGACAGACAGACAGACAGACAGACAGACAGACAGACAGACAGACAGACAGACAGACAGACAGACAGACAGACAGACAGACAGACAGACAGACAGACAGACAGACAGACAGACAGACAGACAGACAGACAGACAGACAGACAGACAGACAGACAGACAGACAGACAGACAGACAGACAGACAGACAGACAGACAGACAGACAGACAGACAGACAGACAGACAGACAGACAGACAGACAGACAGACAGACAGACAGACAGACAGACAGACAGACAGACAGACAGACAGACAGACAGACAGACAGACAGACAGACAGACAGACAGACAGACAGACAGACAGACAGACAGACAGACAGACAGACAGACAGACAGACAGACAGACAGACAGACAGACAGACAGACAGACAGACAGACAGACAGACAGACAGACAGACAGACAGACAGACAGACAGACAGACAGACAGACAGACAGACAGACAGACAGACAGACAGACAGACAGACAGACAGACAGACAGACAGACAGACAGACAGACAGACAGACA